>NC_056725.1:1341703349-1341735849 GCF_019279795.1 Protopterus annectens | reverse complement strand
TCCATATTTAATACCACATTATATTCCCATCCCCAGTTGATACACACAGTCTTTATTCTTTTAATGTCTTTTTCCTCCACTTCAGTCTAAATTGAATGAATACATTTTTCGCTTCAATTTTGAATACTTGAACATATGAATTTGACGGATTTGTGTTTTTCCTTTAATTCATGTTGTCCTAAAAACTTTTCCGTGCAATGTCCTGATTCAAATATAATGTCACAAAAACAGTCTTTATTAGCAAGTATAAAAGCTCTTACCTCTTCTGAAGCAGTACCTAGTGGTGTGATTATGTTGTCTCAAGTATCATAACTTATGTAGTTGTTTCTCTTCTTTGCTGCTTATCCTATTTATTCTTTGTTGTTTCAGTTTTCTTTTTTCTTCTGTCCTTCCTTCACTTTATCTACATACAGCTGCTTTTTCTTTACTATTTCTTCTGCTTGTTCTTCCTGTAATCTGTCCTTGATGTCTCCCCACGATGATGCTTTCTCACTTTCTTGTTCATTCTGCAACAGTAAATCTTTTAGTAAAACATTCTGCAATTCTCCTGTCTTTTTAGGTTGTTATATTACATCCAGTCTGGCTCTCTGTTCCAGTTTCAAATAATTTTTGCGGAAACAGCAAGTCTGTGTCTTGTGAAGGTTTGACCACCTTCATGCTTCCACATAACACTAAACAAGTAGATAGGCACACTGAGCACAATACCCATACTACCACTAAACTGAAACTTAGATGTACTTTGACTTATAATAGGCACTCCTTAGCCATTGAAAATGTAATCTGTAAACACTGGCACATGAGCTTAAAAAGTATACTGTGCTGTAGAGAACAACCCAGATTGTGGTTTACATCCAACTCAAGGATAAAGGCACATAAATGAGGCATTTGTGTATTTTGTAAGTACATTGACACTAGGAAAATTATTATGCATCCTGTAACAGCCACAAATTTTGAAAATTAGAACCTATGGTAACTGTAACACCAGGAACCTTTTGTATATGGCAACATGCAGTCACTGCACTTCGTATTGCATAGGCAAAACAAAGCCAGTGGCTTAAAGACCACATATACCCAGCCATCTCTTGGAAGTTAATAAGAGTAGTATTTACTAATGCTTTAAGCAAACATAAGCTGGAGAAGGGATCTACCCACAGTTTTAAATTCCTGATTTTATAAGTTGTGTATGAAAACATAAGAGGTGAAAATATTGTTCTCAGAACTGAGAGACGAACTGAACTGGATTTTGAGGTTTAAGGCTCATATGTTAGGGCATACTGGTATTGCCCCTCTACCAAGCATGAGTCTGTGTAAAAACATTTTTTGCAGCAATATATGTATATTTCATATGCCTTTTTATACATTTTATAAAAGTTTTTTATACCCAGTTTTATATGTTTTTACAAGCCTTGAAGATGTTCTTCATCTCACATTGCTGCAGTCCTTACATATGGGTAGTCCGCTGTCCTCGGTCGGCCCAAATACCAAAGTATTAGGCTGACGTCGGTCAAGGCGCTTATAACTGACATGAGGACGTCAGGGTACAAAAGCGCATGACCGACGTCATTTCCTCAGTCTTTTTTGCCGCATGGTCCGATGCAGAAGCAGCGTTGCAAGTGCCGTTCGGCGTTCTGAAATTTTTCGGAGTTTCAGACCGAAACCAAGTTGGCTAAGTACCCGTTGGGGATTATTTTGGTTTTTCTTGCCTCAGTGTTTTACGGATGTCAGAAAAAGTGAATAACTGTATTTCTTGTGGGAAACAGATACCGCATAGGGATTATCATTCTTTGTGTATTCCTTGTTTGGGGCCTGAGCACGACGTTGTTGGGTGTCGCTTTTGTGCTAGGTTCAATAAACGCACTATTAAGCGAAGGTTAGATTGTGCTAGGCTGGTCTTTGGGAAGCGGTGCAATTATAATATGCCGTCGGATTCTCCGGCCCGTTTCTCTTGAAGCGCAAAGACAAAGCAGTTAAACCCAGGCAAGATGAGTCGTCCGTTACGGACGCCGGTTCATTAGAGGCTTCATTGGAACCGGTGGTTCCGACGGAGACTTCTCTGGAGTCTCAGGGGGAGACTTTGATTTTGCAGGAGGTAGTCTCTCAGGAGGCAGGTCAGGCTGAAGGGGCTTCTCAAGTTACTGTACTCCCCTCCCTTCCTAGGGTGGTTAGGCCTTCTCCTTCGGTTTCCAAGGCTTCTCCCAGAGGCAGGCCAGTTTTAGCTCCTGTTGGGGTCACTCCTAGTTCAGCAGGGTCTGTGCCTAAGAAGCACATGCTTAAAATGGCAGAAGATTTGATTACTCTGATTAGAGGTTCTATGCCCCCTCCTGATAAGAGGCCTAGGGTGGAGCCAGAGTTGGGAAGTTTTGAACAGGCTTCGGATGTTTCAGAGTCTTCGGCTGAAGACTTGCAGGAGTGTTCTCCTTATTCTGATTCTGATGCAGATGATTCCACTCCGTCTGCTTCTCCTCCAGAGGATTTTTCTTTTTCAGAGACACTTCATTCTATGAGGGAATATTTTAAGTGGGAAGGTCAGGACTTCTCTGATTCTAGGAAAAGGCTTAGGGAGTTTTTGCTGTTACCCCAGCATAGGCCTTTGGCTATACCCCCTGTTCTGGATGTTGTGGAAGATGTGTTTGCAGAGGCTTCACTTAATCCTGATTCTCTGCCGCCTGCTCCTGTTAAGCCGGATAGGTATTACAGGGTGCCTGAGGCTCACAAATATCTTTATAAGAGTCCTAGGGCGGACCCAGAAACTATTAGTCAGGGACCTAAGGGTGTCAAGGCCTCTATTGTAAAAAATCCGGTTCCTCTAGATAAAGAAGCCAGAGCTTTGGATAGATGGGGAAAGAAGGTCTATACATCTTCTACCTTAGCTATGAGGGCTTTGAATTGCCAGTTTCATATGTTGAAATATCAAAACTTTCTTCTTTCTCAATTGAAGTCTAAGGTGGATGCTCTGGCGGAAGGCATTGAGTGTAAAGAATTGCAAGATTTGGTGCATGTCTCTGAACAGGTGGGTAAGCATTCATTACAGTGTGGTTTTGATGCTGTGCAGGCCTCGTCTAGGGTGGCTGCCACTGGCTCAGTTCTTCGCAGGCATGCCTGGTTGAAGGATCAGAATTTATCTGAACATGTTAAGACAAGGATTTTGGATGCTCCTTTGCAGTCTGATGTGTTGTTTGGTTCACCTGTGGAGTCAGTCTTGGAGAAAATGGAAGACAAGGCTAAGTCTATGCAGACTGTTAAAGATTTTTTGCAAGTTCAGCCTCCGAAGTTTAGTAGGAATTGGCCTGCTAAGGGGTGGACGTATCCTTCTTATGATTCTCAGTCTAGGGGTAGATCTAGACGTGGTAGGGGCAGAGCTCAGGGTTCTTTCAGGCCTAGAACAGGGAGTTCCCCTGCACAATCTTCGGGTGAGGGCAGGGGCCAGTCCTTTCGTAAACAGGCCCAATGACCTACTTTTTCAGCTGCCAGATCCTTCTTGCCTGGCAGCACCTTTGGGAGGAAGGTTAGCACTCTTCAAGGAAAATTGGATGTTGGTTACCCAAGACAAATGGGTATTGGATATCATACACCAGGGTTACAAGTTTTATTTCCATACCTTGCCTCCTTTCAAAGGCATGCCGGACGTTCCTCCTCAGCAAAGACTAGAGGCTGGCAAACAAATTTCTCTACTACTTCAAATAGGGGCCATACAACCGGTCCCTCTGCCAGAAGTGGGCCTAGGATTTTATTCTCGCCTGTTTCTAGTACCAAAGAAAGGAAACACGTGGAGACCAATTTTGGATTTATCCATCCTCAACACATATCTGGACATTCCCAAGTTCAAAATGTTAACGTTACAACAGCTTTTACCTCTGCTGGGCAAAGATCACTGGATGGTGACCCTGGATCTCAAGGAGGCTTACCTTCATGTTCCTATCAGGCCCAGTTGCAGGAAGTATCTGCGTTTTCGGGCTGGGACTTCACATTATCAGTTCTCTGCATTGCCCTTTGGCTTATCTACTGCGCCCAGAGTGTTCACGAAGGTTCTGGCTCCAGTGGTAGCTTTTTCAGGCTAAGAGGAATACAGATCTATCCTTATTTGGACGATTGCCTGATACTGGCCCAAGGAAAGGACGAACTTCTTCATCATTTACAGTATGTGATGGCAGTGTTAAGATGCCTGGGGTATTCTGTGAGCGAAATAAAGTCCAGTCTAGTACCCTCTCAGGACATGTGCTTTCTGGGTGTGAGATTGAATACAGCATCCCAGATGGCCTTTTGACCCCGGACAAACAAAAGAATCTTTCTCTTTACTTCCATCAGTTGTCTCATCAGTCCAGGCTGACTGCAAGGACAGTCCTTCAAGCCTTGGGGTTCATGGCATCTTGTATTCTGGTACTTCCCAATGCCAAACTGCATATGAGGAAGCTACAATGGTATCTCAAGAATGTATGGACACAGCACTGCCAAGATTTGGACACTGTCATTCAAATAATACCTTGCATTCAAAAGGAATTTTTGTGGTGGGCTCAGGAATGTCACCTAAACAAGGGACTCTCTGTGACCCGGCCAGAGGCGAGTCAGATTTTAACGACAGATGCCTCAGACAAAGCTTGGGGAGCTCATCTAAATGGAAAATGGGTACAAGACACGTGGCCTGCCAGACTTCAACATCTACATATCAACTTGAAGGAGATGTTAGCAGTCCAATTTGCATTGATAGCTTTCAAGGATTTACTTCTTCCAGGGCAGGTGTTGATTCAAACAGACAACACAACTGTCATGTGGTACATCAACAAGCAAGGGGGAACGCATTCTTATCCTCTATGCAGACAAGCAATGATTTTGTGGGAGACTGCTGTCAGTTTACAGCTAAATCTTCAGGCAAGGTTTCTGCCAGGAGCACAGAACTCCTTAGCAGATGTGTTGAGCAGACAAATTATGGATCCCCACGAGTGGAAATTGGATCCTCATGTATTTCAGAGATTGACAGTGTTATGGGGAACTCCAGACATAGATCTGTTCGCTTCTCCACTAAATTACCAGCTGCCAAAGTTTTGCACAAAAAGGTTTCATCTCTCGGCTTGGAAAGTGGATGCTCTCTCATTCAGTTGGAGCAATCTTCACGTGTATGCCTTTCCACCTCTGCCTCTCCTCCCAAAGGTACTGCTGAAGGTCAGACAGGACAAGCCAAACATGATTTTAATAGCTCCAGATTGGCCTCGACAGCACTGGTACCCATTACTGAGAAGTCTGGTACAGGAGCCTCCATGGCCTTTGCCTTCGATTCCTCACCTGCTGTCTCAGGAGAACAGTCATTTACTCAATGTCAAACTTCATTCTCTACATCTGACAGCCTGGCATATTCTGTTTTAAACCCTGAAGGGTCTCAGCTTCCACAACAAGTTTTGAATGTTATTTTGGAGGCCAGAAGGCCTAGTACAAGGAAAGTTTACGCAGATAAATGGAGGAGATTTTTATTTTGGAGTACTGCAAAGGATTTTGATGTTTCTAAACCTAATTTAAGTGTGGCGCTTCAATACCTTACTGAGTTATTGGACAAAGGTTTGTCCTTCTCCTCTATAAAGGTTCATGCTGCAGCAATTTCGGCTCACTATGACTGTGACCCACCATTATTTTCTCAGCCTTTGTTTAAGCAATTCCTTAGAGGGGCAAAAAATATAAGACCCCCATGTAGAGCTCCTACTCCTGCTTGGGATCTCAATTTTGTGTTGGAGAAACTCACTCTACAACCTTTTGAGCCTGCAGCATTGGCAGAGTTGAAATATTTATCTTGGAAGACTGCTTTTTTGTTGGCCATTACCTCTGCGAGAAGGGTTTCTGAATTACAGGCCCTTATGGCAGTTGAGCCTTTCTTAATTTTCCACAAGGACAGGGTGTCTTTGCGTACTAACCCTTCTTTTATGCCTAAAGTGGTTTCTAGTGTGGCTTTAAACCAAACTATTCATTTGCCTACGTTTTATGCAAACCCCCAAAATAAAGGGGAAAGTATTTTGCACACTTTGGATATACACAGACAGTTGCGATATTATTTGAGCAGAACTAAAGGGTTCAGGCAGTCTCAGCAGTTGTTTGTTTCTTTTGCTTTGGGTTCTCAGGGCAAACCTGTTTCAAAACAAACTATTTCTAAGTGGATTGGGTTTTGTATTGCTTTCTGTTATTCCCATCATGGTAAGGAGATTCCAGCTGGGATTAGGCCTCATTCCACTAGGGCTACTGCCACTTCTACAGCCTTTTAAGGGGTGGCTACTAAAGATATTTTGGAAGCAGCTACTTGGAGTTCAGTGCATACTTTCTCTAAGCATTACCACCTTCCACTTTACTCTAAATCTAGGGCTGGATTTGCAACTGCAATTTTGCAAGGTATGTTGGCAGCTCCTAATTCCTTATAGTTTTGCCATCCTCCCTTACCTCTGCTTTGGGATTCTACCCATATGTAAGGACTGCAGCAATGTGAGATGAAGAACATAGTACAGTTTTGTACCTACCATAAATGTAGATGTTCGAAGATCCACATTGCTGCAGTCCAATTTACCCTCCCTCCTTCCCCTCTGCTGTTGAAGGTGGTGGTGTGGTTTGTGTTGTACATAGTGTAAATATGGTTAGTTAGGTTTTGCTGGTTTTTGGCTTTGGCCTTTCTTGTTAGGGCCTTCTGACATCTGGGGCAAGAAAAGACTGAGGAAATGACGTCGGTCATGCGCTTTTGTACCCTGACGTCCTGATGTCAGTTTTAAGCGCCTTGACCGACGTCAGCCTAATACTTTGGTATTCGGGCCGACCGAGGACAGCGGACTACCCATATGTAAGGACTGCAGCAATGTGGATCTTCGAACATCTACATGTATGGTAGGTACAAAACTGTACTTTTCATATACTTGTTATTACATATAATGTTTTTAAGAGCATACTGTTCCTTTATTATTCCGCATAATATCACATCTCCACTCTCAATGCCTGAAGGTTCGCTCACCTTCATACACGTCTTTGGCTTCTAAATGCTTTTGCGAAAGCTCAACCTCCTTCGCACTACATACACTCTCCTCTTTCACTATACCACCTTCGTTGACCACTGTATCATTATTCTTTTGTAGAAAAAGAAACCACTCTACTGAATTATCACTGTCTTCCTGGTTCTCCTTAATAAGGATTCCTCCTGCTTCTCCAGGCTGCCACTGCACCTAGAATATAAGCAGGAAGTGCAACTGTGCAATATGTCCCTTTCTCAATCAAGTACAGGAAGTTCCAAAAATGCCCTGGCCAGATTTCTCTTAGCAGTATAAATACCACCTTAGGTCTCCCCTGAAAAGAAGCCTAGTGGGACTAACCTGGTCAACAAAGGATGAGTAAATAGAGTTCAGAAGGCTTTAATTATGCTTTTAAAATTAAAGCTGCTTTGAGTATGAATTGAAGTCATTACTTGCAACTAGAGCTATATTATTGAGTTCCTGCCTTTTTTAATTTCTCCAAGTCTTTGGGATTTTTAATACCATGATTGGAATGGACCCTGTTCCTAAGTCAAAGTACGATTAAAGTTCATGAAATTAGTATTGTTTCAATCTTTGATGTCAGCCAAATCTCTGGAGTACCCGCAACGTGCCCAGCAGTGACTCCTCCTGCAATTCATACGGAGTTACATGGATTGGTTGTTGTGTCTTTCGGCTTATCCCGGTTTGGGGTCACCACAGCAGAACTCCGGTCCGCTAATGTTTTGGTAGTGGATTTATACGTGCCGAGTTACCATCCCTGACGCACAACCTTCAACGAAGGCACACCCATTCACGCATGCCTCCACACAGAAGACACTCTAGCTGAGAATCGAACGGGACAACATCTTGCTGTGAGGAGACAACGCTACCGCAGCACCACTACCGCGGGTAGTTACATGGATTGGTAACATATCTAAATATGACTCTAAATTCATTTTTTATAGGACCCGTTGCTCCTACTACTGTTGGAGCTGTCTGGGTATCTTTCTTCCACATTGCTCTCTTTTCTGCCTGCAGATCCTGGTATTTTATGACTTTGTGTCTCTCTGTACATAAGACACTGTAGCTACTGGGTGTGGCGATTTCAATGATCAAAGCTACTTTTGTCTTCTTTTCTTGGACCACTATATCCAGTTTCTAGCATCTGTCTTTTGAACTGTTGGTAATGGGTGATCCCTTGTGATATAAACTTCATCATTTTCTATGATGCTTTGTGGCTCATGTTTCCAATGTTTTTCAGCCACTTCGATACCATAATGTTTGCACAATCCCCAATGCAACAGTCTCGTCACATTATTATGCCTTTCAGTATACAGTCCTTCTGCCATTAGTGTGTCGCAACCAGCAACAACGTGTGTGACGGTTTCCAGTTCGGTTTTACAAAACCTACATTTGCCTCTTTCTCCCACATGTTCAATGGATTTTGCAAACCAGCATGTACGTAGCCCACTATCTTGGGTTGCCAATATTAACCTTTCATTTCTTGGTTTGAATTCGCCTCTCCTTAACCATTCCTGCGTTCATTCTTGATCAACATGAGGCTCTTCCAGAAGTTTTCTGTACTTGCAACTCTATTTATGTTTTTTCCACATTTCTTTTCTTCTCATCTGGTCCTTCATCTTATATTCTTTCTTTTGTTTTTTGGCACATTCAGTTGCTACCTGTTTTTTATCCACTTCTGGTTTGATTTCCATTCCTGCTTGTTGATATGCTTCTGCTAAATTAAGCAGAGAAGTCATCTTAGATTTATTCTCCTCATGTTTCAAAACATTCACTACATTTGGATCTTGTGAGGTCAGTAGATATGTGTGGAGTCCCATGATTGCAGATCTATACATGTAATCAATTTCAAGGAGGCTCATCCCTCCTTCGGAACGGGGAATATATACTCTTGGTGTACACTGATTTATATAAATCATTTGGTGAGCATGAAGCATCCTTCTTAGTTTTAATATCTAATCTATCCAACACTTTTTCAGGCCAGTCACTCACTCCAGAACCGTACGTTAGGACAGGAAGAGCAAATTGATTTATAGCTTGGGTCTTGTTCCTAGATGTCAATGCTGTTGTCAGGATTAATTTAAGTCATCTAAAATATTCCCTACTGAGTTTTATTCACATTTGTTCATGTTTTATTTCTGATCCTTCATCAATTCCAAGTATTTATACACTCCCTCTTGCTCACATTCTTATATTGCATTCTTGTCCCAAACTGATGTTTTTCTGTTATTGCAGTTTTCCTTTTTTAAAGGTTGGTTTTGCACATTTATCAAGACCAAATAACATTCTAATATCTGAAATTTTGACAACCTGCAGCTGTGCTTTCAGTTCCTCATCTGATGAGCTGTATAGTTTTAAGTCATCGACAAAGAGAAGATGAGAAGTCATTAGACTTTGTTGTTTTCTAGGAGCCAGATTGTAGCCATGGCCTAAGCTGTTAAGTAAACTGCTTAATGGATTAATGGCAAGGCAGCATAGCAACGGCGACAGAGCGTCACCCTGGAATATCCCCATTTGAATTTTTATCCCTGGGATAATAATCTGTCCTTTATCCTGGCTTAATTGCAAAATGGTCTGCCATTGTTTCATGGTTACTGTAATGCAGTCAGTCAGTGTAGGGTACATCTTATACATTTGTAAGCACTCGTTTATCCATGAATGTGGGATACTATCACATGCTTTTTTGTAGTCAATCCATGCCATACTTCGATTCTTCCCCTTTTTACAGTTCTCCACTATAACTTTATTTAACAACAAATTATCCTTTATTCCATATGACTTTCTTTAATTGCCCTTTTGTTCTGCTGCCATAATTGAGTTTTCTTCTAAATGACTATAAACTCTGTCGGCGTCAATTCCCGTGTATAGTTTATACGTCGTCGGAAGGCAAGTTATTGATCTATAATTTTTAGGGTAGCTTGCAGGTTCAGTCTTAAGTAAGAGCATTGTTTTGCTTGTTAGCCAGTGTGGTGTCTGTTCTGGGTGCTGATATGAATAGTCGTTACTCATGGCTAAATCCTCATGCAAAGATGTTAATACTTGTAAACAAAAGTTAGGTACTGCATCTGGGCTTGGGGTTTTCCAGTTAGAGGCTTTTCTTAACTTTGTTTCAATCTCTCTGGTTGTTATTGAGCTGTGCGAGTATACTGATATGCAGTTTTGGTGTTTTTTCTTAAGTGCAAGAATTCATCCATCCATATCCACCCACCCACAACCCCTTTTGCCATTTTTGCACATGAGGTCGGTGTGTCACTTATTGACACTTGTCTAAAGCCAAGGTTCGCACTACCAGGTAACTAACCCTGCAGTGTTTATTCTGTACCACACACTTGCATGAACAATCACACCTATGCTAATTTAGTGTCCATTCCACCTACTTCATTTTTAGAATATGGGAAGAAACCCAAGCGAGCACAGGGAGGATATGCAGACTCCACACAGAAGGCACCCCAGCCCAGAATCAAACTGGAGAATTATTGCTGTGATGCTACGATGTTATCTGCTGCACCACTGTGCCACCCTTTCTTAGGAGGTAGAAGAATATTACATCAAATTGTTATTGTATTTTAAATTGCCAAGGCAAGTAAAATGTATAAAATGCCAGAGCATTTTATGTAGGTGCTTTGATTTTAACACACTCACTACAAACTTTGCCTTCCTTTGATTCAGTGTGACATTACAAAATATCCCAAATTTCACACCTAAGTTAGCTTCATCATGTAATCTTCATCAGCCATACCATATACTAGCCTTCTACACAAAGTGACCTGACAGTTGTAAAACAGTAGTAGGAAACTGATTATATTACTAAAATCAGAGATATATAGTCAGAATCACTTTCTGTTTCATGGAGCATAATGATTATACTGCAGAATTTGAGAAAATTAGACTTGTTCTAGCGAAGTTCATCCATAAGAACCTAACTGTAAAAAGCATGTTACAGAGAGATTAATGTATGTGAAGCTTGCCATTGACAAAGCTTTTAGTGCCATATAGATGACAGCACCACATAAGTGTGTAAGAATCTGACATGTTTTTGGGAGCTGTGGCAATGCGAGGTATTGCCACCTATGCCAGGAGAAGTAGGGCAGTGAAATGTATAACATATGGTATCATGGCTAGCTGTAAGAATAATATTTCATTTGTATATCAAACTATTTTGTACAGGTGCTTGAGTCTGCTTGTGCTAAAAATGTGCCAGTAGTGAGTCCTTCTGGACAGAAAAAGAAATACACCTGTATACCAGACTGTATTGCAACTGTTGAAATGAATATATATTATAACAGAGGAAGAGAAGAGGTTAATCCCAGTCCAGCCAACTTTGAAAAATAGTCAGAAATTAAATTACCTGGTTTAGGCCATAAAGATTGAATGTTGTAGTTCTGATTGCAGCCCGAGATAAAAAGCATGTGAAAACCAGGACTAGGAATCCTACTGTATTGTCCTTAGGGGTGAACTAATTGCTACCCTGAAAGGGTGGAAGTTTTTGAAACGGTTTTATAACTTCCAGATGCTTTAACACATCTTAGCAAAGCTGTATGTGTGTGTATTATGACACATATGTGCTAGATTCTGGTACAGTTTCTAGTAAAGGGGGTAGTGTGGGAATCAGAGACAGATGACCAGATGTATGTGATGTCATTCTGCAATCCAGCACTGAAATTATGTTTTAATGCTAGATTACAGACGTCTCAGTGCAGTCTGTGAAACTGACAAAGAAGGACCACTCGCCTACATCATCTTGCTTTGCTCTAGAAAGTGAACTAGGGGACAGTAATTCCTTAAATCAGTCAGTAAAATATAGTGAGATTAGTTGAGTATTGTTTTTCTGTATCTGTGTGAACTTTTCCAGCCGTGTTATTTTTAATATTTCCTCTGGCTGAAACTCTGGTGTTTATTGTAAATAGACATTTAGGATTTTTGTGTTTTTTTATTATTAAATGTATTTAAACTTTTCATTATGGCTGTTTTTTTAGAAAATATTTTAACCTTTGAGAGTACTTCTATTTATTTGGTAACCGTGTCTGCTCCTGAAAGCCTTGCGATTGGTCAGACACTGCCATTTGTATTAGTATTAATTTTACTGAGTATAATTGGATACCCTGGTAAGAGCCTTAGAGTAGCTGGCTTTGGAATGTTCTGGTGGCAGAGGGGGCATAGCTGGTAAATCTGTGCCTGTCTCTCTCAGGTAGGTGTGTGAACGCGTGTGTGTGTGTGTCAGCTAATTGGAGCAGGGACACAGAGCACTGGTTTCACAGAGAGGGTGGTGGAGGTCATGGCTTATTACACTTGCTGAAGACTCAGTTCTAGAGCTGTGTCAGTAGGGTGTCTTCTTTGGGGCCTGGAGAGAGAGAGAGAGAGATGGAAACCCAGCCTCAGGACTAAGTGTTCCCTGTGTGCTGTTAAGGGAAGTTGTGCTTGGTGCAGAGAACTGCATCTGGATATACTGTGTGCATCTATTTTTGTTCCAAGTGAGCGTCCCTAACCTGTGTCGATGGTGAGGACTGGGGCTCCTTGATTACTGGCCCAGAGGAGGGATGTCACAAAAGCTGTAACACATTTTTGCAATACCATACTGCTAAAATGTGACACAGCAAAAGCAGCACCACAGAACTGAGTGGGAATCCTGCAGACAGCTTGTGCCAGAGCAAGCTGTTGGTTGAGAAGAGGTGTACTTTGCTTCTGGCTACCATTTGTGTGGCACTGAGAAGTGTTACAGCTTTTAAAGCTGCGATAAACGCTTCTCACTTCTCCCCTTTTTTTCCTTTAACTTCTAGCGTATCTCAACATGTTAAAATCCCAGTGAATTACAAAGACTTATGATCAGCTTGCTGATCATAGCTGTAAATGCACACTCAAAATAAATTAAAGAAATTCATTTGTTGAGCTTCCAAGGTGAATTTATTGAATAGATTTCTGAAACATACTAACAACTTGGGTGGAATTCATAGTCATACTTCCAGCAGTGTAGCTTATGCTGCTGAAGTAAAACAAACTAAGTTCACAGACTTGTTTGAACACAGTGATACATAGACACATCCTGCTAGAAATTACTTACCTGGATGACTGTGTGACGGGAGGCTAAATAGAACAGGGTCACTGTAGTTTGCCCCTCTTCAGCCTCCCCTATCAGATCGTATAAAGCACAGTTAGTCACAGAGTTTGCACAGATACACACATGCGTGTGCACACACACACACACACACACACACACACACACACACACACACACACACACTCTCTCACGCTCACACACACACACACACACACGCTCACACACACACTCTCACGCTCACACACACACACACACACACACACACACACACACACACACACACACTCACTCACGCTCACACACACTCATGCTCACACACACACACACACACACACACACACACACACACACACACACACACACTCTCACACTCTCACACTCTTACTCTTTTGTATTCTGCAGAAACAATCCCATGCCAGCTATAGGTCATTCCAAACAATGGTTATCAAACACACACAGTCACAGTCAAGTATAAAGCAGGTTGCAATCATGCTAACTGTACATGCGAGGTCCCAGTATCGACACACGCACAGTCAGATTGCTGATCCACGTAAAAGTGCAGAGTGCTTCACTCTCATCATTTTCTCTCATTGGAAGATAATTGACTTCAGTCATTGGTTATGCAGCTGGTGTCATTCTTGGGGGATCCAGTATGTTTCACCTGAGGATGAGATTGCTGACGAGCCTTCCTGCTTTGCCAAGGACTGTCTGAAACACTTTTACAAAGGATTTAGCATTCTGGCTAAAGCTTTTGCTGGCCTCGTAGCTCCCTTTTTTTTAGTCCATCAGATGGACATTTCCAACCTAGTAAATTCTAATTTAGAACACATTAATGTAGCTCTACTCAATACCAAGAATCTTAAAAGAAACATGCCCAAACGTGAGGCTCTCCTTCAACTTGGAACACATTTATATATGTAGTTACAGAAACATGGTTTCAGAGCAATGGAAGCACTCCCTGTATTTCTGGGTATATTGCCCATCATGTCTTCATACTGGCAGTTGTGGGGGAGTATCAGTATTTATCAAGGGTATCCTCACCTCATGAAAGATTACTTGAAACACCACATCTGAACTCCTAGAAGTCCAAATCACCATAAACATGACAAACTACCACTTCATAGCTAGCTGTATAGCACCGTTTGTCCTCTTCTGAGCATGCTACTTGTCTTAACACATTAGCTGAAATTCCAGTTAAACCAAAGACCTTTCTACTAGGGGACTTCAGCTGTCCATCAATCAACTGGCTGTCTTCCAAATGGTCCGTATACCCTGCACTTCCTTGACATTGTAAATGCTAGCTGTCTTTTACAAATAGTTAGCCATTCTAATAGAGTCCCGAATATCCTTGATCTAATACTCACAAATATGGCCTCTTCTCGCACAGTGTACCATGATGCCTTGTTAAATCAGACCATAATTTAGTAACATTTTCCTTTAAAATTGGTGGCGTCTCCCCCTGTAAGTAGCTTTCTGTTTAGGGACTTCTCAAAAGTAAACCACCTTCAGTTACTTGATGACTTAAATACTGCTGTAATCCTCCTCTGAAGGATCCTAGTGCTAAAACTGCTACCTATGCATCTGACTTCTCTTCCCACTTAAATAGTTGTATTGATAAGGCAGTCCATATCCACACCAAGTATAATAAGAAATTTAAAACAAACCCTTTGTTAGAATACCCATATATGTTATATAACAGGAGAAAGGAACTGCTTAATGCTTATAAAAGGCCTCATTCTCCCTATCTTAAGAGCACACTTAACCAAATTAATGAGGAGCTTAAGAGAACTATTAGGAAGCTCAAAGCTGGGTGCAAACTTAAAATAGCCACTAAAACCAGCAATAACTCCAAGTCTTCCTTTAACTATGTGAGAAAGCCAGGAACTAATACCCAACAATGCTCGGCTCTAGTCCACAATTAATACTACAATCTCTAACCGAAGGGGAAATACATTTAGTGGAAATTTTACTTATTCCACAGGTTCTGCAATCCCATCCACCCCTATGGAACAAATTCCTGCAGGTCTCTCAAAAACTAAGAATACTTCATCCATGGGCCCTGATAACATAATAGTGTGCCTAATTATCAGTGCCAAATATGGCCTTTCTGAACCCCTGTTTAACTTCATTAATCTAAGCCTCTCCACTGGTTACATTCCTGATGCATGGAAAACTGTCATTGTAATGCCATTACACAAGGGTGGCCTAGCCAGAGACCCTGGTAATTGTAGACCCATTAGTTTCACTTACTTCATATGTAAAGCTATGGAGCACATCATTTCCGACGTCTTTAGTCTGGACATTAAAAATGTCTTATCCCTGGACCATCGCCAACTCACCTTTGTCAGTGGAGGGCCCAGCTTGTTTAACCTCAGTGATTTATTTGACAAGTAACAGAAGTAGTGCATAGTTGGATATGCACTGCATACAGCATATCTATATCCACCCAAGACCTTTGACACTATTCCCCATGCAGGCATTATTGATAGACTTGTAAATCTGAATATAAATCCTTATATTGAGTGGTGGATAGCTAACCTGGTTGTCTGACAGAACCAGTCTGGTTTGTGTCACAGGTGCTACTTCTGAAACCAAAATAGTTACCCGTGGTGTACCACAGGGCTCAGTTTTTGGGCCCTCTCCTATTTGGCATTCATTTTTCAGACCTTCAGGCCAGCACTCTTTACTTGTGGTTAACTAAGTTTGTAGATAACTGTACATCGGGTGGTGGTCTGTCTTCAACTGGCTCAAAATTGCTGACTCAAGGTTTAGACCTTGTTAACAATTGGTGCTAGGACAATGGTCTCACATTAAATGTAAAAAAATGTTGCATAGTTCATTTTGTTAAATCAGTTTCATTTTCCATATAGGTGATGCACCCCTCAAATCGGACACAGTTGTAGGGGATTTAGACACACTTGCTGATAATTCCTTATTTGAGCAACATGTCTCTGCAGTAGTTTGGAAAGCATTTTGTGTGGCTTGTCTTCTTTCCAAAGGCATCCACACTAGAGACAAAGAAGTCTTGAATTCCCCTTTACTTGTATTTTATCATACCCATTATTTAATATAATGCACTTTTGAAGCTATTAAATGTAATGTAGCTTTTGAACCTATACAAAGGCTCAACAGAGTTAATTGTCATGTTCACTTATTCATTTTCTGAACTGCTGTGCCTTGTGCAGAAGGGACATTTGTGATTTATCATACGACACAAGACTTGCAGAATAGTGCGTTGAGATGCACAAGGGCCTAATTAGCATAGGTCATACCTACCTACATACTACCACATTAACATGTGGCTGCAAAAGCCCTTTGCTGCTCTGTTAAGTGAGGTTGCACAGCTGAGTATTGGGACAATTGTGAATCGTTATATCCTTGCATACTACACAAAACTAGTTGTGCCGCTTTGTTTTTATACAGTTGTGTGAATTCCACTCCTTGTTTATGATCAGTGATTCAGTCACAGTCATATACACAGTTAATATTGTAGGAATTACTGGACTCATTCTGTCTTCTGTATTTGAAATGCCTGCCTCATTGCTGACAGTGCCCTAGGAGTTGCAGTCGTTGAATTTTGTTTGGGAGTCTTTAATGATTTACTGTCTTTCTCCTCTATTTATCTTTTGAGTGGTAACTTGTCAGTCACGTGCTGTTTAAAGTCCGAATCCACAAAAGCAGTACTTGTTTAACAAAAAAAAAAAAAAAAACGGGGCATACGTAAGTTACTAAATGTCTCTTGCTGATGGCTGCATATTTACTGTGTGGCCACTTGTTATAATTAAATAATGTTTGCTGAATGATATGGAAGGACCTGTAGTTAAAGGAAGGGAGCCTAAAATTTGAAACAGTCATTTATAAATTGTAGGTAATTCTGTCTCTTTGGTTTGTAATCCGAAACTGCTTTCTGTGTATAGATTTTGGTCCTTGTGTAAACTGGTTGAGAAGGGCTAACCTTATCCCACCTTGCACTGTAAATAGCCTTAAAACTATATTCCCCTTCCACTGCATTATATGCATTACTGGAATGCAGTTTTTGTGTCCTAATTGTAGTTATTGAGTTGGATAATTTGTATATGGGAGCCTGTCTGTAACTTAGTTTCGCTTCCCATTGCAGGTATATGTCAGTACTTTAAGTACTATGGGAACATATTTTTGGGATTATTAGATATCTGTAACCATATATCCTCTTCTAAATATATATTACAGCTTTTAGTTTGTAACCTTAGCCTCCTAAAATTCTTCAGGTGAATGCTAACGTCTAACCCCACAGTCTGAATGGTTAGTAGTACACTGTAATTCACTCAGTCTTAAACTTGAACTATTTAGGAATGATCTGTATGCTAAGCCTTCTTGGTATAAATAAATGTGTAGTCTGAGCGTCATGGACATGAATGCCAAGGCTATTTGAGAATAGTCTTTAGTGTACACTTCTGTTCGTTATCCGGAGTCACGTAGAATAATGTTAAACATCTTACAGCAAGAATAAATATAGATTTCTTCCAAAGAAAATTGATCTCCATTCTAAACTCACAGAACTTCTGCTCTGCCACACACTAGTGAAGTGTATGAGAGAAAACATAATCAGGAATTAAATTTCTCTAAGCAGTGAACAACAGACGAAAGGATTGCAGAACACTGTGAATATCCCAAGTAGTGTCACTTGGTCAGCAGGAAGTACACTTAACCTTTGATGTTTCATTGTAAGGGGTATAGAAGATGTTCTTCGTGTTTCACTGTTGCAGTCATCATATTTGGGTTATACCTGCCAGGGTAGCCCTCGGCCGGCCCGAGTAACAGAGGCTTAGTATTTCTGCATAGGTTGCTGTCGTTTCAGAACTGACGTCAGGTTGTCAGCAGTATAAAGTAAGGCAGCCGATGCCATTACATCAGTCTTTCTTGCCATGAAGCCTGAAGCAGAAGCAGTTCACATGAGTGCTGGTCGGCCGCTACCGGAGTTTCATCTTCCGAATTGAAGCTGAAGTCTTCTAAAGCTAAGTACCCTGTTGGGGATCCTTTTTCCTTGCTCTAACCAATGTCAGAAAAAGTTAACAGTTGTCTCACCTGTGGAAAACAAATACTACACAGAGACTTTCATTCTTACTGCATCACTTGCTTAGGCCCAGGTCACAACATTCCTCGCTGTCTCTTCTATGCTTTATTTAATGCCAGAACTATCCATCGTCAGGCCTTTATTGTAGCTAGATATTTTTGTTTACAGCCCTCGATTTCCGATATGGCTTCGGTAAGCCATCCGATAGCAGATCTTACAAAAAAAGTAAGGATAAAGACAGAGACAAACCGCACAGGTCCAAACCTGCCGACGACGCTTCCATTAAGCTAGTCCTCAGTGAGGTGCTTTTGCAGCCCCTGATGCCCACTTCTGTGGATTCGCAGGCTGCTACCGAGACCTTTTCGGAGTCTGGTATGCCGCAAAACTCTTCGTCAACTAAGGATCCTGCGGTTGTGTCTACCTTGGATGGGTCCGGAGCCGCTGAGCAGGCACCGGCTTCTGAAGAAGTACTTCTCGCTACCGATTCTTGACACAAACTGACTTCTTTTGCGTCTATCATTCTTTTGAAAACTACCGACTTTCTAAGGCCCAGGGTACGAACCACACCTAAGAAACCAACGATCCAATCTCAAGCACCTGCTTCCTTGCCCTCAGTCTCAAATGCTTAAAGTGGCGGAAGACTTTATCATGCTGATCAGGGGAAGCCAAGCTACCACTTCCAAAAGGAAAAGAGATCTGTCCCCAGTAGTTTTATCTGAACAGGAGTCTGATGACTCTGATGCATCTGAATATGAAGATAATGCAACCCCTTTTCTGCTTATGAGGATTCTGATGCAGAGGAATCCATTCCTTCAGCGTCTCCACCCGAGGACTTTTCCTTTGGGGAAACCCTTCATATCTTAAGGAAGCCTTTCCAATGGGAATGTCAGGACTACCCTCAGTCTAAAAAGAGACTCAAAGAATTCTTAAAGCTTCCACAACACAGACCCCTGGCCATCCCCCCAGTCCTGGATGTTGTGGACGATGTTTTCTTGGAATCCAGTTTGACTCCAGTTTGACTCCTGACACCCCTCCCTCCTGCTTCCAGAAAGCCTGACAGGCATTACAGAGTGCCTGACTTGCACACATTTCTTTTCAAAAATCCTACTGCTGACCCTGAGGTAATTTCTCAAGGGCCTAAAGGAATTAAAGCAACCTCTGTTAAGAATCCCACCCACTCAGATAGGGATTCCCGAGCACTAGGCAGATGGGGTAAAAAAGTATACACCTCTGCTACTCTTGCTATCAGAGCACTAAATTGTCAGTTCCATATGCTAAAATTTCAGCAACATACCATGGAACTCCTCAAACAAAAAGTGTCTTCTTTCCTGCTTATGCAGAATCTAGAGAGTTACAAGACTTAATGCATTCAGCAAGTCAAGTAACTAAGCACACCTTTGACTGTGGTTATGACACCCTAGAAGCTTCTTGCAGGGCAGCAGTCACCGGTTCTGTCCTTAGCAGGCATGCTTGGCTTAAGGAACAGCCCTTGCCAGACCATGTCAAATCTAAATTATTGGATGCACCCTTGCACAAAGACAACTTATTTGGCACCAAGGCAGAGGAGGTCTTAAAAAAGATGGAAGAAAAAGCTAAATCTATGCAGACAGTTAAGGACTTCCTACAGGTCCAGCCACCCAGGTTCAACAGGCATTGCCCCTCCAAGCACTGGTCCTTTCCTGCACCCACCAGGTCAGTTCAGCCCAGACCCCCCAGACAGCAGCCACAGGGAATGCAGAGATCAAAGCAGTGGAGTTCCTCCACTTCAAAACCAGGGAGTTCTAAACCACCCCTTCATGGTAAGAACTCACAATGACTCTCCTCCGCCACCCCCTCTTTCTGCCCAACTGCACTTGCCCCTAGGAGGAAAACTCTCCTTCCATGCAAGTACCTAGGCCACCATTACCAAAGACGCTGGGTCCTCAACATAGTGTCCCAGGGATACAACTTTTCATTCCACACTCTTCCAACCCTAAAATGGTTCCCAGAGCTACCACCAAACCAGTGGGCAGAGGCAAAAAAGCAAGTCCTTTCCCTGCTCTCTAAGAGGGCAATAGATCACGTTCCTGCAGAACAGATAAGCCAAGGTTTCTACTCCAGACTTTTTCTGGAAACCAGAAAAGAGAGCACCTGGCACCCCATCCTCGATCTATCAATTCTAAACACCTTCCTGGTGATGCCAAAATTCAAAATGCCAACCTCCAGCAACTCCTATCCATGCTTACCAAGAATGTTTGGCTAGCCACCCTAGACCTAAAAGAGGCCTACCTCCACATTCCTATCAGGGAGTCATGCAGGAAATATCTATGTTTCAGGGCAGGATCTCTGCACTTTCAGTTCTCTGCGCTTCCCTTTGGCTTATCTACTGCTCCCACAGTTTTTACAAAATGTCTGGCTCCCGACATTGCCTTTTGCAGACAAAGGAATATCCAAATTTACCCATACTTAGATGACGGCCTAATTCAGGCAGACAGCCAGGAAAAGCTGATCAAGCACCTAGCCTTTGTAAAGTCCCTACTGAACTCCCTGGCGTGTATACTATCAGCGAAAATAAATCCAAACTAGTACCCACCCAAAGGATTATATTCCTGGGAGCAAGCCTGGACACAGCATCCCAGATGCCATTCCTTACATCAGAAAAGCAGACTTACCTGATAGCCTACTTCTCTCATCTAGCCACCCGACCCCAGTTATCTGCAAGGAAAATCCTGCAAGCTCTGGGGTTCATGGCATCTTGCATTCTTCTCATTCCATATGCCAGACTGCATATGAGGAAACTTCAGTGGTACCTAAAAAGCCTTTGGTGTCAACACTCTCAAGACCTGGAAACTCTTATACTAATGATACCTTGCCTAAGGAAAGACTTTTTTTGGTGGGCAGCAGCATGTTTCCACAACAAGGGACTACCTTTCTCACCACCCCCTGCCCCACAGACTCTCACCACAGATGCATCAGACTATGCCTGGGGTGCACACCTGGATGGCAAGTGCATACAGGGCCAATGGAGCCCACAGCAAATCCATCTGCACATCAACCAAAAAGAGATGTTAGCTGTCCAGCACTCATTGATAGCTTTCAGGCTCCTTCTCTCCCCAGGGGCTCTCCTGATCAAAACAGACAATACCAGTGTGATGTGGTATATCAACAAGCAGGGAGGGACTCACTCCTACCCTCTATGCAGGCTGGCCATAACCCTTTGGCACACAGCCTCTGCCATGCAACTCCACCTGTTAGCACAATTCCTGCCAGGCTCTCTAAGCTCTCTTGCAGACCACTTAAGCAGAAATCTTCTGGACCCGCACGAGTTGCAGCTAGACCAACGAACTTTCACCCTGATAACTCAGAAGTGGGGCACCCTGAAGGTCAACCTCTTTGCCTCCCACACCAACCATCAGCTCAGCAAGTTCTGCACCAGGGAGCATCACTGCATGGCTTGGAAAGTGGATGCCCTATCCTTCCCCTGGGTCAATCTCTCGGTGTGTACATGTCCCCCACTACCTCTCATCACCAGGGTACTGCTCAAAATAAGGGAGGAAAAACCAGGGACAATTCTGATTTCTCCAGACTGGCCTCGCTAGCACTGGTACCCACTGCTGTGCAGCCTGTCCCCACTGCCACCATGGCATCTCCCTCAGACCCCAACCCTCCTGACCCAGAGGGAAGGAGAAATTCATGCATCCCCATTTGCAGACCCTCAACCTGGCAGCCTGGCTTATTCCCTGACCTCTGATCAATCTGCCAACCTCAGTAAACCGGTTCTAGATGTTATACGTGAGGCTAGATGCCCCAGCACTAGAAAGTGTTATGCTAACAAATGGAAAAGGTTCTGCACCTGGATTCAGGCTAAGGGAGCCGATATGGCACAGCCCTCCCTACCTCTTATCCTGGATTATCTATCTGACATGCTACACAGTGTCACCTTTTCCTCTCTTAAAATTCATGCCTCTGCTATCTCTGCTCATTTCCACACTGAGCACCTTCTTCTCACACCCTCTGATCAAACAGTTCCTAAGAGGGGCTAGCAACTTGAGGCCACCCAGAAAAGCACACACCCCAGCTTGGTACCTAAACTTTGTGTTGGAAAAGCTCACCCTGCCCCCCTTTGAACCAGCATCTTCAGCAGAGTTAAAATTTATCTCCTGGAAGACAGCTTTTCTTCTGGCCATCACTTCAGCCAGAAGAGTCTCTGAGCTACAAGCCCCTCATGGCTGAAGAGCCCTTCATCATCTTCCATGCTGACAGGGCGTCCCTCAGGACTAACCCATCCTTCATGCCCAAAGTGATGGCTAGTGTGGCTGTCAACCAATCTATTCATTTGCCTACCTTTTTTCCAAACCCATAAAACAAGGGGGAAAGGATACTGCACTTTGTAGATGTGCACAGGCAGCTTAGATTCTATCTAGACAGGATTAAATCATTCAGAAAGACTGATCAATTACTGGTCAGCTTTGCTGCAGGGGCAGAGGGCAAAGCCATCTCAAAACAAATGATTTTGAAATGGCTAGCACACTGCATCCATTTCTGTTGCAAGCAACAAGGAAAACCTCCCTAAGGGGGTCAGATCTCACTCTACCAGAGCAACTTTCCTCAGAGGAATCCCCGCCAGGGGCATCCTGGAGGCCGCCACCTGATCTGTTCACACTTTCACCAAGCATTACCACCTGCCTATCTTCTCCAAATCCAGGGCAGGCTTTGCCACTGCAGTCTTGCAGGGCATCCTACCTAGCCCCTAGTCTCCTTGACTGCCTCCACCCTTTTCCTCAGCTTTAGGAATCAACCCAAATGTGATGACTGCAACAGTGAAACATGAAGAACATAGTCCAGTTATGTAAACTTAACATAAATGTAGATGTTGGAGTGTATTCACTGTTGCAGTCCTGGTTTCCCCTCCCTCCATCTCCCTCTTCTCTCTCTCCTTACAAGGAACCTTTTGGTATTTACTCTCTTTTGGTGGGGTTCTTCCATCATTTCCTGGTTTCCACTTCGGGGCTCCTGACAGGGCAAGAAAAACTGATGTAATGGCGTCGGCTGCCTTACTTTATACTACTGACGACCTGACATCAGCCCTGAAGCGACAGCAACTGACGCAGAAATACTATGCCTCTGGTATTCGGACCGACTGAGGGCTACCCTGGCAGGGATAACCCAAATGTGATGATTGCAACAGTGAATACACTCTAAACATCTACATTTATGATAAGTGTATGCAACTATACTTTCTTTCCCCACATCCTGCATTTAGCTTTGTTTCATTGTCAGGAGTATGGAGGTTCTTTCCCCACATCCAATATGTTACTTCATGTTTCGTTATCTGGTATAGGAGTTCTTTCCCCCACATCCAACATGTAGTCTCATATTTCAGTGTCGGGTATACAGGTTCTTTCCCCTGTTCCAACATGTAGCTTCATGTTTCATGTTCCAGTGCTAGTACAGCAGTGCAGATTTGGGAGTTACTGTCCTAAAATGGCTTCTTCTTATGAAGTTTAAAATAGTGTCCTGTCTACACTATTTGGTAGTGGTTTAAGGGAAGGCAACAGGTCAACAAAACCAGAAGAGCACACTTCATTCACAATTTCCCTTTTATTTTGAAATTTTTTTTTCTGTTTTTAAAAAAAAAAAAAAAAAAAAAAAAAAGGTGAGTTTATCCTGATTAAACAGGTATGTGGTGTGTTTGAGTACAGTAATGTGCTGTGTCTTGCTTAGTTATGAGCAAAAGTCTACCCAATATTAGAAGGCTCTTCTTAGAATATGGTGGAGGAGATATTTTGAATTTAGAAATATGCTATTCTTATGTTTTTATTGGTTAGTGTGAGCACATTGGTTTGAGGGGAAACATTGCTGTTCTGTTTTGGAATGCAAAGGATTCACTAAAATGCAAAGGTGTTTATCTAACTTTAAATTGCGTATGGTATACAGATGAACACTTCCTCTCACTGAAGTTAATTACACATATTTTCTGTTGGTAGAAATTATCCCAGTGCACTTCTTTCACCATTTTGTTACGTCGTCACACTTTCTCATTCATAGTAACAGATTGTATTTTGGTTGTGGGTCATAATCCACTCTTTAGAGATGTTAAACTAAAGTCTCATCTGCTTGAGTTGGTAGCTCAGACGGCTGTAAAAGATCCCACACACCTATTAAAAAGAGAAGGGGAAGTTCCATAATGTTCTGTACCACCTCAGGACTCCCCTGAAAAAAACAATAGCCTAGTGGGATGACACACTCAACAAAAGGATGAGTAAAAAATAAAATAAACAAAATAGTTAAAAGTTGTACTTATATGACTGCTGTCATACCTTGATAAGTTAGTGTTTCCTTGTGCAGTGCGCTTCATGAATTGCTCTGTGGCATGACAACAGGGTTAGGGTCATTACCTTAATACAGAAATGAGAAGACCTTTCTGTGTGAACTTGGTTGCGTCATTTTATGAGGGTGGGGCATTGTTGTGATTGTAGGGACCAAAACTGAGCCCACAGCACAGAGAATTCCATTGCAGGTTTGATTTTTTTCCTACCATACAAAAGACATTTTTGATCTTAGCACTGATTGTACTGCTCAGCTGTGTGTACAGAGCAACACCTCAGCAGCGAAAGGGAATGTGTGATCAGAACACTACACCAGCTATATAGGTGTGCAATTCTGGTCCTGTAAGGTTGGGACAGCCTCATGTGTATTTCATGTGGTGCCTGTGAACCACATACAAAGTGGGTTTGCGGGGCATTATTTGCATGTGTGCTGTAGCTGCATTCCAGCTCTTATGCCATTGTGTAATGTCCTTCATGTCATTGTATAATATTCTTTATGTATCGCACAGGGCATTGTTATGCAGTTGTACTGCGCATCAAACCTTATCAGTGGGGCACAATGTTTACGGTTCGTGCCCTTCATCTAATGGGCAGTTGAGCTCATGTAACACTCATACCTAGTATTCCTGTAATCCACTTGACTGCTTTTGATACTGCCATCCATGAACATTTCGGTTCCCTGTTTTGGGTTATATACCTTGTGTTGCACTTTTCACCAAAAAATAGTTATTCTCTTTACCAGTTGTCCTTTCCCATAAAGTTTCAGTATAAGCATAGCTCATCACTACACACCATTTTTCTTCTCTTCCTCCACATTCACGTTTTGCATTTTGAGTTTATTTTTTAAATTATCATTTATTGCCATGTTACCAAAACGGTAAAGCCATTTTCAGTAGAGAGCAGGGAGTTTCTCTAGTGTCCTGAGCAAATTTCCTCTCGTCAGGTTAAATAACAACTTGATAGTCTCTTGCTAAAACTACCACGCACTCATAGTAACATGAAATAAATGACAAAAATAAATAATGAATGTGGCTAAAATTAAAAGGAAGGAGGAGAGAGAAAGGGAGGCATCTTTGCCTCAATAGCAGAGAAAAACAGCACAAGGAATTTGTTCATCTCTGTAGCATATGCATGCAATAAGGCATAAGAGGATGTGCATAGAACAGATACTACAGCATCCCTAGGGGTGTTGTGAGGCAGCCCTAACCCCCTTTCATGCACTTGATGGTGGTGAAGAAGGTTTCTGTGTTGATGAAATTAACTTCCTCTGGTCATCTGCTCATTTTAAAATGTGTACTTAGGCTTTCCAGGCCTAATAGGGATTTGCCTGAAATATGTTGGAATAGCTTGCTGTACATATGAACCAAGCTTAAAATGCATTATTTTGGCTATTTTTTTTTTTATTTTGTCACAGTCATATTGGAGGGGTATGTAGCCAACAAGTGACAACTGCTTGGTGGGGTGGAGGGCATTCAGATGAAAGTAACCCACTTGATGTATAGTTTTGCAGAACTATTGCACATTTGTGTGAAATAAATGGAATACATTTGGTGACTGCTATGGTTGTGTGAAACAAATATGAAATATATTGCTGCAGCCATTATTATTTTCTTGTTTAGTATATAGTCTACAGCTGGTGGGCAAGGGGCTGTCTGTAGATGAAAATTACTCACTGCTGCTGTCATGATAAAGTTCTCCAGTCATTAATTTGAGTTTGCCGTTTGCATTTGTGTAAACATATTGGGCAGTTTACTGTGACCATTTTTATCGCAAATTTGTGAGAGATGTACACAGTCAATAAAGTAGCTGTAATTGAGTGTGGGCAATGGTGGATTGTAGACAGGAGCCTGAGTGATCTTTCACTATTAAAATGTTCTAAAATGGGTAATTTTGTTACTTTGTTAAATATTTTTTGTTTCACATGTTAGAAGAATGTTCAAGACTACACATTTAAAATGCACTCAGTTTTTACTGTATTAAATGTAATTCAGTTTGGTAGACAAAATGTACATTTAAAATCAGAAAGGTAAGTGAAAAAGAATGTGTGCATGTATAGATGGTTCAAAAATATAAATGTGTTTGGGGGCCATGGTTTGAAAATGCCTGGAGCCCAAGGTACAAAGGTACACTTAATGTGCAACTGATGTTAAGTCAACTATAGCTAATAGCTAGGAGAAAACAACTTGTGAATACAAACCTACACCATTAATGCAGATTACAAGTGAAACTTGAAACTCTTGAAGACTGGAGAGAAATTCCAGTGCATTTTGATTTTAGACTGAATATTAAGATTAAAATGGTTAATATGTGTGCACGGCTCTCTGCCCCCTTGCACAACCTTAGTAATGGGTGCTAACCCTACACCTTACTGTCATTAAAACCCTCCAGTCACACTGACATTACAAAAGAAAGACTCACACAAACACACAAATACTGCATCTGTCCACTAACGTAACCCTTACCCTAAAATACACAAACACACACAACACCCTCCCTTCACTCATCCCTGACCCTAACTCTAACACTCTCTCTTTCTCTCTCTCTCATACGCATACACACACACACACACACACACACACACACACACACAAACCCCACCCAACTGTACTTATCTGTATTGGCATTTCATACCATCAACATATTTATTGTTTGGCCATCCATGCTGTTGACATAAAATCACACCCTTACATTTGTTGAACAAACATACGTTTGGTCAAATGCAGGGGACCCATATATATATATATATATATATATATATATATATATCTAGTGTTGCAGTATTGTAGTAGTGGGTTTACCCTTCTTCCGATGAGCTTGTCTGCTCAGGTTTCCAATACTTTTCCAGTCCCTCAAGGTGTGTTGGACATCTGACATGGAGACAGGTACGTGAGCCATAAAGGTGATGTCTGTACGCACCAGCCCCCAGAACTTTTCAGCTGCCAGCCGTGCATTAAAGATAAGTACCCCGCTGGGGTCTTTTTCTTCAGTCCTTTTGTATTTTATAGTCTGTTCATATCCGGTAAGAGTAAGTGCAACTGTGGTCGTCAAATGCCACATAAAGACACCCACGACCAGGGTCTTTTTTTGTCTGGGTAAGGATCACTATTACAAAAACTGTGCCATCTGTAAGTCCTTCATCCCCAAGACCCTTCGCCACTGCTTACAGGCTCTCGACTTATACCTTGAGAACCAGCGCTTAAGACAGATATCTCTCAGTATGAAAGCTGCCTCTGATGCCCCATCTCAACCACCAAGGAAGAGGGCCAAGTCCATGTGGCCTACTACTTCCACTGTGCCCCCTCTGCCACTCGTCAGCCTGTAGCTGCCATCAGCTTGGCTGAGGACTCAGCTTCCACCACTACAGATACAGCGGGTACCTTCTAGAGCAGATGACACATCCGGGGAGGATATGCCAGTGCCTGCTTCAGATGCTGGAGGGAACCAATACCTTTGATGGGCACTAAGGACCCGGCCTCCACAGCAATTTCATCCAGGCCTGCCACCAGCCAGATGCTTGCTAGGCCTTCTAAGAAAAAACAAAAGACCAGACATATTTCCCCGGCACCAAAGGCCTTACCTGATTGGCAAGCCTTCAGCCAGTCTCTCCAATGTTTTCTTGGCCCTCAGGCCTTCTTCTGAGTTCACCCCTGTGGCTCCTCCTCTTCTCAGCCATAGGCCTTCCTTAACTGAAAGGACTGGGAGCCAACCTGCAGAGGAGGAACTGTCTGACTCCTCAGAGGACTCCCTGTCATACTCTTCCCAGATTTCATCCCACCTGGGGTATGGATTCCCTGAAGAGGCCTCTGCTGAGCCTGATTCTCCAGTGGAAGACCTAACCTTCAGGGACATTGTCAACCTGATGAGAGAACTCTTTAAGTGGGAATGCTCAGACATGTCTGAAGCACAAAAAATATTTTATGATCTAATTCAGATATGGAATCACCTAATCCGTCACTTATCCCACCTGTCCAGCCTGCCTTCTTGCATGCATTTGCTGCGGCATCCATTAATCCAGATTCCCAACCACCTGCTCCTTGAAGGGTGGACAGATTATGCATGGTCCCTGACTCAGATAAATTTCTATTCAATTGCCCCCCAGTAGACCCAGACATTATTTCCATTTCTACGGACAGGGCATCCAAATTCTTCCCTACTACCACTGTCCTGCCTGCAGATAAGGACAGCAAAGCCATGGAGAGGTGGGGAAAAAAGATTTATACTTATGCTACCCTAGCTTTTAGGGCAACAAATTACCAGTGTCACATGGCCAAGTATTCTCTGGCTCTTCTGGACAAAGCCTCCAAAGAGCTTAATGACATTCCTAACTGTGCTGCTAAGGCATCCTTGTCTTAGTCGGGCTTGTCTCACAAGTGAACAAGCACTCCCTTAGGTGCGCATATAATGGAGCTGAGGCCTCAGCTAGGTCAGCTGCATCAGCATCCATGCTAAGAAGATATTCCTGGCTGCCTCTGTAGCCCCTCCCTGATGATTTCAGAGCCAAGTTCCTGGATGCCCCCTTGAACCATTCGGCCTTCTTTGGTGCTAAGGTGTCTGATCATTTCAAGTCTCTCCAGCAGAAAGGGAAAGAGCTTCAAGACCTAAAGCATCTTCTTGTCTCTCCAATTCCAAAGTTCCAGAGGAACTTCCCAGCCAAGACACAATTTATAAGAAAGGCATCAAGGCTTTCAACACCCCCCCCCCCCCCAGGTCTAGAAGGCCTCCCAGGAGACAAGCTGCCCAGCCAAGGACTTCTCAGATCTCTGGCCAGAGGCCTTCCTTTCCATACAGGGTAGGCAGTATCTGACTGCCTGTCACCTTTCCTCCCCCCACCTCCTACCCACCACCCCCATGTCCACCCATCTCTCTCACTGTCTCCCTGCGTGGTCCCTGGTAACAGCAGACAAATGGGTCTTGTCCATCCTGAAGGATGGATACTTTATGACTTGGAGCACTCCTCCATCAGGACTGCCTATTCCACCCCCTCTCACATCCCAATGGTTCCTCCTACACCAGGTCTTAAGCAGCCTGCTCCTGCAAGGCACCATAGAATCAGTCTCCCCCCTCTGCTCGAGGGAAAGGTTTCTATTCCAGAAACTTTCTGGTGCCCAGAAAGGAAGGACCGTGGAGGCCCATCCTAGATCTCTTCTGCCTCAACCTCTTCTTAAAGGTACCCTCCTTCAGGATGCTCACCTTACCCACTCTCTCTCCCCTCATTCTCCCTCAGACCTTCATGGTAACCCTGGATATAAAGGAGGCCTATCTTCACATTCCCATAAAGCCTATCTCCAGGAAATATCTCAGATTCATAGCAGGCTCTTCTCACTTTAAGTTCTGTGCATTGCCTTTTGGGGTCTCCACTGCCCCATGGGTATTCACAAAGTGCCTAGCCCCAGTAATTGCCTACTGCAGGACAAGGGGAATACAAATATTCCCATAGCTAGATGACCTACTCATTCAAGCAGCAGACAGACCCTCCATGTTCACACCAAGGACCTCTTGCTCCTGCTGCAGTCTCTAGGGTTCCTGATAAATTTTCCAAAGTCCCAACTACATCCTACACAGGACATTGTCTTCCTGGGATGCAGAATCAGGACAGACATCAGGATGGTCTCCCTCCCTGAGGAAAAAGTGGTGTCCCTCTCCTATCACTTTCAGTCTGCCCTCCATTAATCCGCTCTGACTGCGAGGGAATTCCTAAAACTACTGGGGTACATGACCGCTACTATCCCCATGTTGCCCCTAGCGAGGTTACACGTGAGAAAATTTCAATGATACCTACACTTGGTGTGGACCCAGCACTCATCCTTCTCCCCTGTCTACACCAAGAATTAAAATGGTGGCTTGCCCAAGTTGGCCACAACCTGGGCTTGCCCCTGCAAATGCCCACCCCTTCCCAGATCATGCACGCAGATGCCGCAGACTTGGGCTGGGGGGTAACTCTGGATCCAAGCACAGTGCAAGGTTTGTGGACAGACAGATACAAACAAGTGCACATCAATTTCAGGAAAATGATAGCAATACTCCTCACCCTGCAGGCCTTCCAACCTTATCTCCAGCAGGGCCTCCTAAAGATCTTCACAGACAACACCACAGTGATGTGGTACCTGAACAAGCAAAGAGGGACAAAGTCCAACCTCCTATGCAGACTAACTCTACAGGTATGGGATCTGGCTATCTCTCAGGGAATCTCCCTCCAGGCAGCCTAGATCCTGTCCCAGCAGAACCCTCGGGCAGATTTACTAAGCAGAGCCATATCAGACAACCACGAATAGATGCTGTGGAGAGCTGTTCTTAGATCTGCTCCACAGGTGGGGTATTCATCAGATAGACCTGTTCGCCTCTTCCATAAATAGGCAACTCAAGAGTCACTGCTCCAGAACTCATGACCCCCAAGGCATTGCAAACAGACGTCTTCTCAATGTCATGGAAGAGGAGATTCCTGTAAGCCTCACCCCCGCCCCCTTCCTTCTGATCCGTAGGGTCCTACTGAAAATTCAGCAGGACTCTCGGCAAATCTTCCTGGTAACTCTCTATTGGCCAAGGTAGCACTGGTTCACTCTACTTCATCTGTCCAAGGGCAATCACCACAAGTTTACCCCCCTCAGTGGACCTACTCACACAGCACAAGGAGACACGATACACCCACAGTGGCGGTCTCTGCATCTCTCCCTGTGGTGGATAGGATTCTGATTCCCTTCAGACACCTGTACAACAAGGACGTGCTTTCAATCCTGCAGGAGGCCAGGAAACCCAACACAAGAAAATCTTGTGTCTCCAAATGGAAAATGTTTACTTTCTGGTGTCATAAAAGACGGATGGAGCCACTGGACAATGACATGCCTCTGATTCTGTCTTACTTGTGTGAACTTCTGAAGACAGGTTTGTCTTACTCCTCTTTAAAAGCACACCTATCTGCCATTTCTGCCTGCTTGCCTATGGACCCTCCACTGGCATCCAGACTACCAGCCAAACTCTTCCTGAAAGGGTTCTGCACCTAAGACGTCCCAGGAAACCATCTCCTTCTCCCTGGGATCTTAATTATGTGCTAGAAAAACTCACTTTACCACCCTTTAAACTGGCTGACAAGGCCGCCTTTAAGTTTTGCACATAGAAAACAGTCCTGCTAGTAGCTTTGACATCAGCCAGGAGGGTCTCAGAGCTTCAAGCCCTTATGGCTACCTCATCTTTCCTGGCTTTCCATATGAACAGAGTCGCCCTAAGGATAAACCCTTCCTTCACCCCAGGGTGGTCAGCGACCTTTCCTTGAATCAGGCTATCCACCTGCCTACCTTCTTGACTAACCCGCAGGGAGATACAGTCCTTCATTCCTTGGATGTCCACAGACAACTCAGATTCTATTTGCATAAAACTAAACCTTTTCACAAATCAGACCAACTGTTTGTCTCCTTCCACCCCACGGCTGTGGGGAAAGTGGTGGGCAAACAGACCATTTCATCCTGGATTGCCAAGGCTATCTCCTTTTGTTACACACACCATGGGAAGACGCTGGCAATGTCAGGGCCCACTCCACAAAAGCTATGGCCTCTTCTGGTGCCTTTTTCAAATGCCTGGATATTAGCCCCATTCTGGAAGCAGCCACTTGGTCTTCTGTGCACATCATCACCAGACACTACAAACTGCACCATATTTCCAAGACCAGGGCAGGTTTTGCCAGGGATATCCTGCATGAATTCCAGGAGTCCTCTACCAGGCCAACCCACAACCTATAGTGTGCTTTGGCATTCACCCACAAGTAGAATACTGCAACATTGGAATAGAAGGACATAGGAAAGTTCTGTAAAATTTTGCCATAACCATAGATGTCCTTCTTTTCCATGTTGTAGTATTCCTTCAATTCCACCATCCCTCTTCTTTACCTTGTACTTCCTCTCCCTGCTCCGGGACATGTTATGTCCCTCAGGACCGGCTCCATCTGGGCCTTTATTCTATGTTCTGAGGGCTGGTGCATACAGACGTTACCTTTATGGCCCACGTACCTGCCTCCACGTAAGACGACAGAGGGACTGGAAAAGCCTTGGAAACCTGGCTGGACAAGTTGATCGGAAGAAGGGCAGAAAAAAACCCAAAATAAAAA
>NC_056725.1:1340520723-1340625723 GCF_019279795.1 Protopterus annectens | reverse complement strand
CTGTGAACCTATAAATTAGAAGAGAAACTTGGGAAGCTGTATATGGAGTGGAAGGAAGCACTGTCATATTACAGGACACGAGAATGAGGTTATAAGTTGCTCTTAATGGAAATAAAATTAGATTAAAGAATCATACACATGTATAAGATATTATCTTTACTGAAGATGTCATCTAACGAAATCATACATCCTGCCAGTTTATGTGCTACAAAGAGAACAGGATAGCTGCACTGCTGTAAATATATGCATGAACGTGTGTGTGTGTGTGTGTGTGTGTGTGTGTGTGTGTGTGTGTGTGTGTGTGTGTCTGTGTGTGAGTGTGCGTGTGTGTACATGTGCATTTAGCTAGAAAAATAAAATGTGAGGAAGTAAGAAGGTACGCTGAATAAATGTTCCTAGATTAAGCAGTACTTAGAAGAGGTTTTAAGGTGGCAGCATCACAGCAGTGCAATGAATTACTGCCATGCTCTTTAAATGACAGGTCTTAGAACGGGATAAAGTATTTTTTTGGGTGGACCACTAGTGGCTCACACTTGTGTGATTTTTTTTTTGTTTGTATTTTGTTTTAATGAATATATATATATATATATATATATATATATATATATATATATATATATATATATATATATAAAACTACTATAGTAGGCTAAGGATACTCCCCTTAACAGTAGATGCTTAAATAATGTTTCATTTCATATTCCATGAGTCTGGTGGTCTTTGAATATAATCTACAACAGTTGCAGTCTCTGGGGCATCTGCTGTTTTGTTAGATTGCAATGGTTAACCTGCAGTATACTGATACATAGTGGTTTAAATTGACCCCAGAATGGGCTGAATCAACATATGGTCTATAGGACATTGATGAGTCAGGTGGTATTCATTAGTCCTTTTTACTATCAGGGACAAGTATGTGGGACCTACCTCCCTGGTGTATCTACCTTCTTGTTGCAATTAAATGCTATTTATGCCCATTCACAAAAATAAAGATGTTCTGTTTGATTATGTGTATAACATGAACATTTCATTTCTCATTGAAATGTGATTAGATGAGACCTTTGGCCCCTTTTTGATGGCTGTAGCCCATACCTTAGATTCTCAGTTATTCAGCACCTGAACTTGATGAAATAGGTAGTGGGGTTGCTTTTATCAACCATTGAGCTGAAGTAGATCAAGGCTGATTCTATCAATTAATTTGCATATATCATGGGAAGAGTAGTAACTTATGTGCTTCTTCTCACCTGCTGCGCACCCAACAGTGTGAGAATATTCCTTTAAGAGTTTACTGATTTCTACCTCTCTTCTATGCTAATTCGCCCACATTGGTTGATTCCTCTGGGATTTAACATCAGAGTTGATGGGTGTATTTTGTAAAAGAGTTGCTTTGCATTATGAAGGTATTCAGTTTTTTTTTGGATATTCCCAGTGTCACCCATTCTTTTAGTTATACTCTATACATGGTTTTCCAGTTCGGTGTAAAGGTGAGTAACTAGTTGCTGGGACCTCTTAATTGCTCTGCCCATTGGATCATTCAATTCTTGGTTAACAACCCTGCCCACAGCTACTTGATATTGGCTCCATCCACTGCAGGGGTATTAGCTCAATTACAGCCCCCTGAGCTTTTCACTCCTGTTCTACTGGACTGTTTGTCACGTGCTACTGATCCTGATGGACTAATTGAGGATAATAAACTGGTACTCACTGTTGCTGTCAGGCATGTGTCCCCTAGTCATCTATGTCCTATTCACCTGTTACCATGGAGATCTTGGTTTGACCATAGACTCTGGGAGCTCAGGAGGTGGAGAAATAGGTTAGAATATATGTGGTGCTCTGGCCTGCTTGAGGGCAAGCTTGCAGTGGACGCTCATTCTCATTTGTTTGTGTATCAGAGATCAGCCACAAGAAGTATTATTATATGTCTTGTGAGCTTTCTGGTTGTTCAGCAGCTTTGTTCTGAGTGGTAGGGTATTTGTACAGTACTGACAGCCTCAACACATGGAAGATTTTATCTTCTGAAGAATGTGAGTTCAGCTCATTGCATTGCTGCCAAGATTGCCCACATCAAATCATTTCCTCCACGTGCCTCACCTTTAGTCATGTGTCAGTTAGAGATGAGCCTGGTTTTTGGATGGTATGATTTTTGCCTTTCTTGGATATGATGACCTTACCTCTGTGATTTCCAGCATACATACTAATACTTGCATTTTGTACCTGGGTCCCATTAAGCTTGTCCTGACAGTCTTAGGAATCATAGGTCCATATATTCTCCAGGTTATAATCACTTTACTTGAAGATGGGATTATCCATCCCAGGTAAAGAAGGTTTTGGTTACTCTCAGGCTCAAAAAGCTGGTCTTGACTCTGATAATCTGGATAATTGCCACCTAATCTCAATCATTCTTTTTGTTGGTAAGTTGCTTGAGAAAATAATGTGTATTCAGTTAGAATCCTATTTGGGAGAGAATGGCACCAATGATCCTTTCCAGTGTACTTTGAGAGATATGAGAGATATAGAATGTATTGAGGTGGTCCTCATTAGAAAATGTAACAGTCTCCTAGCTGTGAGGGATTGGCACCACTATTCTATATTGTTCCTTAGTTCATTACTCTTTGGTTTGGCATAGTATGGCATTCTATTCTTTTGGACCATCTGGAGAATTACTGTGGTATCTCTTGTACATTCATAGATTGGTTTGCTTCCTATATCTCTGGATAAATTCAGGAGTGGTATCGGGGGATAATTCCTCTATGGCCTATTTTCTAGATGGTGGAATTCCTGGGTTCTCCATTCTCGGTCCCTTTCTTTTCTCTGTATATTTGCTCATTCAGTTGTTGTTGTGTCTTTCGGCTTTTCCCGGTTAGGGGTCACCACAGTGGAACTCTGGTCCGCTAATGATTGGCAGTAGATTTTTATGGGCTGGCTTGCTGGGCCTAACACACAACATTCAATGAAGGAACGCCCATTCACGCATGTTGCCACACAGAAGACGCTCTAACTGAGAATCGAACGGGCAACGTCTAACTGTGAGGCGACAATGCTACCGCAATTTGAGAGGTCTACTATATAATTTTCTATGCCAAGGACACCCGATTTTATCTCTTATGCCCTCAGGAGTCCATGTCTGCTCTTAAATACTTGACAAATGACTTAAAGTGCATCTATGATTGTATGGTCAGTAACTGATTTAAGATCAACACATCCAAGATGGTGGCAGTTGTGCAACTCTTAAGAATTCCTCCTTGCCAGTCTTGTTCTCCACTATCTCTTTCAGTGGAGACAAGTTGTGTTTTTTGTCAAAGATGAGTGATCTTGGAGTGATTACTGATAACAGGTTGTCACTTAAGGACCACATTTCAGTTGTTATCAAGGCATAGCTTTGAGTTTTACCTGGTTTTGCCCCATATTTAGGTGTATCCTTCATAATATTTATTATTTATATTATATTTATTTATTTATTCCAGTTGGTGACCGGGGAGGTCCACTGGGCTCAAGAGCCCATTTTCAGTGGAGGCCCGGGGAGAAAAGCTCCACAAAAGTTACATCACATAATTGAATTACCACAATACAAAGTTACATAACATATTGAAATAACAAAGAAAAATCATTTGCATTACAGTCAATATGTATTCTTACAAAAACACAGCAGGTAGAAAAGCAGACAGATAGGTATCATTCACTAAGTAACTAAGATATTAAAGGAAAATTATCCAGGAAGGATGAGAGGCATAGAGCATGAGGCTGGGTGCAGATATTGGTTACAATTAATAGTCTAGGTCTATGAGAGAGGTTAGAAAGGTAAGGAGGTTTGCCAGGAGAGAAGGAAGAGAGGAGCTTGGGAGGTATGGGGTGAAGAGTGCAGTTACATTTTCTGTGAAGAAACAGGTAGGAGTGAAGTTGTCTTTTGAAGGTGTGTAGGTTGTCACAGGTCCTCAATGTAGAGGGCAGGGCATTCTATTTTTTAGCAAGGGCAAAGGAGAGTAAAAGCTGACCAGCTGGGCACTTAAGTTTGTGGATGGAAATAAGGTTTTGGTGAGTGGATCTAAGGGGTCTGGGGGGGCTATATGGTTGGAGGATATTAGATAAAGTGGGGCAGCTGGTGGGTTGAAATAGTAATTTGTGGGCTGAGACAATTTGGAGGAAGTCTAGTTGATTGGAAAGTTCAAGCCAGTTTAAAGTTTGTAGGGAGGAGCAGTGATGAGAGAAGGAGTTTGCTTTTGTGGCAAATCTGGAGATTTTATTGTAGCATACTTCTAGTTTGGAGGTAAGGGTGGAAGATAGATTAGTAAGCAGAGGAGCGCCATATAGAAGAGATGGGAGGAGATATGTAGTGGCCAAGGTATGTCTAGTAGAGGGAGAGAGGAAGTGATTATTCCTGTACAGTAGGCCGAGTTTTATGTGGGTTTTCTTGATGTTGAGTTGGATATGGGTATTGTATTTTAAGTGTTCATCGATGGTGACCCCCAAGAGTTTGGCGGAGGGAACAATGTCAATGATAGAGTTGTTAAGGCTGGTAATTTGAAATGAGTTTTTTATCAATGGGAGTGGATTTAGAGGGAGTGAATAGAAAGATCTTAGTTTTGTTAGCGTTAAGTGAGAGGTGGTTCTGGTGCATCCATTTTTCAGTGGTTGAGAAGGCAGATTGAGTTAGAGACTGGAGTTTGGGTTGGAGGCAAAGCAGATCAAAGTAGAATTGTCTGCGTATTGGACAATTTTGGTATTAGGAATGGCTTTGTGGAAATCATTAATGAAGATGTTAAATAGCAGAGGGCCAAGAATGGAACCTTGGAGAACTTCTGTGGGGGTGGGAAGGAAGATGGAGGAGGACTGGCCCCATTTTACTGCTTGGGACCTGTCTGAAAGATAGCTGGAGAACCAGGAAAGAGTTTTTGGGGAGATGTTGAGTTTAGATAGATGGTTCAGTAGATGGGTGTGAGAGATGGTATTGAAAGCTTTAGATAAATCTAATAGAACAGATGAAACTAAGCTACCAGAATCTTGAGCTGAATTGATAGAGTGTAAAAAGGAGAAAAGGGCTGTGTTGGTATTGTGTCCAGGGCGGAAGCTGTGTTGGGTAGGAGAGAGCAGTTGGTGTTCGGTTAGGAATGGCATGAGCTGCATGCGTATGCATTTTTCGAGAAGTTTAGAGATTGGAGAGAGGATGGCTATAGGGCAGAAGATGGAGAAGTTACAGTTTTTGCCACCCTTGTGGAGTGGAAGAATAAAAGCAGAATGCCATAGTTTGGGTACATAAGACTCAAGTAGTGATCTATTAATCAGGATGCTGATAGGGACAGCAATACTGTCAGAGGCAATTTTTAATAAGGAGGAGGGAATGTTGTCAGGAGTACTGGTGCAAGATTTAAGTTTGGAGAGAAGTTTCTTAATGAGGTAGGTGGATACAGGTTTAAGTTCAAAAGTAGGGGGTGTGGGAGGAGAGGGGGAGGAAGCTTGGGAGGAGGGGGGTAGGGGATGTTATTGGGGAAGGTTTTGGTTAACTCAGCAATAGAAGAGTTGAAGAAGGTGTTAAATAGTTTGGCAATTTCTTGGTCAGATTTGCTAGTGTCAGGACAAGGGTTATTGGTGGTACCAGGTTTGAGAAGGGAGTTAATAGAGTTCCAGAATTGTTTGGGGTTCTTTGTGTGATTTATTTGTAAGCGGTTGTAGTAGGATATTTCGCCTATAATGACTTGCTTTTTGGCTAGGTTTCTCAGCTGTTTGTATTTTAGTATGAATTCAGGCTGTTTATGATGGAGATAGCTCTTCCAAGATTTGTCTCTTTGTTACATAATTTTCTTGGTTTCATTGTAAGCCAAGGGGCTGTCTTGGTTTTAACTCTTTTGGTTCGTATTGGAGCTAGGGAGTTTAGTACAGAAAGGAATGTAGAGTTGAAGAGGTCAACGGCTTCATCTAGAGGCAGGTTTTAAATGGATTCCAGTTAGTGAGCTTAAGGGAGTCAGAGAAGGTAGAGGATTAAAATTAGTTAGGTTATGAGTATGTAGGAGCTGGTGGGAGTATGAGGAAGAGGATGTGGCTCTATGGGTGAAGGCAGGAAGGTGGTCTCCTAATGGGTTGGGAGTGACACCAGATGCAGTGATTTTGTTAGGGTGAGATACTAGGATCCAGTCTAGGATGGAGCTGTTGGTTTTGTTGGGCCTAGTAATGGAGTGAATAAGTTGAGTAAAGTTGAAGAGATTGCTTGATAAGGTGGGATTAGGGTCAATGATTTTTTGCCAGTCAATATTTACATCTCCCATTATGTAAGTTTTGTGATTAATATTTGAGCAGGTCCAGGAGAGGAAGTCTTCCAAGGTATTGGTGTTATTACCAGGGGGAATGTAAAGGGAGATGATGCAAATACTTTTATGGTCATTTAATTTTAGAATGCCAATCATTAGTTCAGTGTTATTAAAGGAGGAAATAGGATTTGGGAAGGGAGTAATGGATAAATGATTAGAATAAATTAGTGCTACTTCACCACCTCTTTTATTTAGGCGGTCTGATCGGAGGCATTGAAATCCAGGGGGGAAGGAATTCTGAGTCAGTTATGTGTGGTTTTAACCAGGTTTCAGAGATGGATACTATGTCAGGTTTGTTATGGTTGAACCAGGCATGAAAGAGGGTAATTTTATTAGCTAAGCTTTGGGCATTGATGGTGAGGAATTTGAGGTGTTTATGGATAGGTTTGATGTTGGAGCTATGTTTTTTTTGTTTGAGAAGTGTTTGGTCCAGGGTTGGGATGAATGCCGCCTGCTAAGAAGAGGTAAGAGAGAAGGTGAATAATTTTTTTAAGAATGTGTTTGGTTAAGAATGGATGGTAGGGTGTGGGTTTTGGTTTGCAGAAATTAGAGGGGATTTGGAAGATTTTTAATGTTAATAGAGAGGGGGTGGAAGGGGGTTAGAGAGGCAGAGATGTTATAGAAGTGACTTGAATGGTTGGGGTATGGAGGTGGAGGTTAAGGGTGTAGGTGGAGGTTGGTATAAGAGGTGGCATGATACAGAGGAAGTAGAATGAGGAGTAGGAGTGCTGTAGGGGTAAGGATTGTAGTAGTACAGGAGGCCATTGTAGATGTAGTTTGATTTGAGGAGAAAAGATTATGAAGGTTAGAGAGAGATTGGTAATGCAGGTGGATGGGAGGAGGAGTATTGAGTAAGGTGTGGTTGGTGGAAAGGGTTGAGCAATGTTGTGATGGGACTGGGTGATGTAAGAGGGAGGGAGTATGGTATGGCAATAAATGCAGCAGCACTAGGGGCGGGAGAGAATTAGGGGCAGGGTAGGGGAGCAGAGTGAGCCGCAGGGCGAATGGAGCGGGATAGAGCAACAGGGCAGAAGAGTCCAGCTGAAAAAGTATCAGCCACTGCAGGTAAGAGCTGAGGTAAGTAGGAGAAAGTACTGTAAGGCTGGGTGGAATTTGATAGAGACAGAGCAACACAGGGGAATAGAAAAAATATATAAGGTTGGGAAAGTAGAGTAAAGTTGTGGGATAGTTGACTTTAGAAGTATTTGGAAGTGAAACTGGATAAAAAAAGAAAAAAAATGTAAAATAGAATAAGAGTAGGCAAAAGGCAAAGGTGGGATATTGCTGCCACCTAGTGAAGAGAGGAGAAAAGACAGGTAGAGAGGGATAGGGAAGTAAAATAGAGCAAATGGGCAAGTGACTATGGTAAAGAAAAGTAGAGGTAAAAGAAATAAGAGGTTAAGTCTCCAGTGGGATGCAATAAATGGGATAGGAGGCTGGAGGTCAGTAAGTACCAGTTAGAGGGGGATTTTTGCGGTCTGCGGTTGGCTGCTGAGTCACACACACTGAGGGACAGGCTAGCAAATAAGGATGTTTAGATAATTGAGTTTGGTGTAAGGCTACATACATTTACTGAGAAAAATAGGTAAGGGATTCCACACTGAGGTTCTTTTTGGGTAAGCCCAGACTAGTGAGCAGGAAAAGTCCAGGTAGGCCGACTTGGCTTTTGCAGAATGGAGTCCATATAATTCGGGAGGTAGAGACGGACCTTCAGGAGAGGAGTACTGTAAAAAGAGAGGGGAAAAAACAAACAAAAGTAAATATTAGGGAGAAGAGAGGAAGAGGAGGAATGTATGTATTAGACAGTATAGGAGTTGGAGTAGATATGGAGGAAAAATGTGAGGAAGAAAAGTGATGAGTAGGTCTGGAAGAAGGGTATATGTGAGGGAGAGTTAAATTGAAGGTAAAGATTGAGAAAACTGCTGTTGAAGGAGAATGCAAGAGAAGACAGAGAGAAAGAGCAGCTTAGAAAGTCTTATTATTACCACTACCAACTAGTACAGTCCAAAGTCAAATGCAGTTATACAACTTAGATGTTAGGTAAAGGGAGCAGAGAAATGCAGTAGTACAATAACAAGTTCAGGCAAAGTGATACATTTGAAACAAATTATAAATGCATTGCACCTCTATACAATGTGTAGAGGATGGCTAGGTAATTTAATATATGAGAAGTGTAATTAATGCTGTTAAAGCAAAGATATGCCATAAACTGAGAGATAGAATAAACATTAATGTAGGCAGACAAAGTGTGAAAAATCCTTAGCAATCTATCAAAACTTGTAGAATAAACTGGGGAGGCAATATATAACTCTCAGCAGTTCAAAAAGTGGCTAGGCAAATTTATAACAATAGCTAAGTAAAACAGGCTTGGCACTGTATAGTTATTATAAGCTGAATAATAAATACTAGCTGTTAGTTAAAATAAGGTGATAAGGCTCAAACGAATGCCTCTAAAAGGAGGAAATGTATCAAGAAACTGTGGGTGAAACACATCAGTAGCGTTCTGTGCTACAATGTAGCTAGAGTTGCGGTAAATGGGAGCATTAGCTACAAGAGTGCTTACTCTGAGCTCCTGAAGGGGCGTTCTTGATAAAAGATAAACCAGATAAGCAGGCTCTGGAGTAATTACAATATGACGCCTTATAGGATGGCAAATGCATAAAATAAAACCTTAGGTCTTTAGGGAATGGCGTTCAGGGTTGAAAAATACTAAGATAACAACCTGCACAGTACGGTATTCCAAACAGTGTTTGGGGAGCCATCCTTGGTGCCCGGAGGGAGGGAGATGATGTGTGCTTTGGTGGAAGGTGCACCAATTTCATAAATATAATATCAACCGGCTTAGGAGTTAGTTCCTGTAAAGCCTTAGAAGGCAGTCACTGTAGGCTAGGGAAATAAAATGTAGGCTGCAGTATGAGTTACAGGTAGCGCCTTTAGGAAGGCTTTGCATAAAAGGGGGCACCTGGAGTCAGTGTCAGAATAAAATGAGAAACTCCTGCAATACTCGCAGAAGCTCACTGACTGACACAGTAAATATGAGTGGCCCCTGCAGCACTCGCAGAGCTCACACACCTGGATTCAGTGGCAGAATAAAATGAGAAGCTCCTGCAATACTCGCAGAAACTCACTGACTGACACAGTAAATATGAGTGGCCCCTGCAGCACTCGCAGAGCTCACACACCTGGATTCAGTGGCAGAATAAAATGAGAAGCTCCTGCAATACTCACAGAAGCTCACTGACTGACACAGTAAACATGAAAGGCTCCTGCAGCACTCGCAGAGCTCCCAGACCTGTTAGGTACAAACTGCATGCAGCAGGAAAGGTCGCTAATTACATGCTTTTCTTAGGCACTAACTCAGGAGGAAGTGTAGTCGCTACTAAGCACCAAGGGGAAGAAAAAGATCCCAAATAGCTGCAAAGTACAAAATAAGCCAAAGGAAGGGTGAAAACTGTACCCGTTTGTCCCAGTTGAGACGAGTACTAATCAGAGAGCAGTTCAAAATTAATACAATTAAAACAAAGCAGTTTCCAGACTAACAGTTAATTCCTTCTCTAGAAATTGCATGTAAGCAAAGCAAAGTGTAGACTAGCAATTAAATTCCTTTACTACAAAACATCAGAGCATGTAAGCAAATCAAAAGTAAATTGCATGCAAGCAAAGCAAAGTGTAGACTAGCAGTTAAATTCCTTTACTACAAAACATCAGAGCATTAGTTTAAGAAAACGCATTTAAACAGGCAATTGCAGACAGTATTCTAAAATAAGCGGTTTGTGGTTTTCTAGTAAATTGTTGAAGATTGCAGTCACTAAACAAAGACAAACATCTGAATTTCAGGTTTCATATATTTCAGAAAAAGCATTCTGATGTAAACCTGTTATTCTATCACCTTTCTAAGATATTTTTTAACATCTATCCCTAATCTTGGGCCTTTTCCCCCTCACTGTTTTTGGCCTTGTCCTAAATTCTTGCACCACGTGGTTGAGAATTATGTGTCAAGTCTTCTTTTGTCTTCCTTTGGAATATCACCTTTCTCAAGCACCTCATTCCACCTTCTGATATCCCTACTGTAATGCATGTATTTTTCTCTTTCTTGATGGACTACTGCAATGTTCTATACCCAGTACTCCCTAAACACAGAGCTTATTCACTTATGGTTGGTGCAAACCTTCTCTGCCTAGTTACTTACTGGGGTCTTTAAGTACTAATATATTACATCACGTTTGGGGTATCTGAACTGTCTTTTAAGCAGTCTAATTTTCAAGTTGTTTGTGTTAGTCTGCTTAATCCAGCATGGCTTGGGTCCCCCTCTCTGTGGGAGCCACTGCCCTGGTATAGGCATCCAGATCCCTAAACTCTGCCTGCTGGAGGCTGCTGGAATTTGCTTCATGCTGTTTGCAGTCTATGGGCATCTGAGTATTTCTATATTAAGTCTCTTATATGTGGAATCTTTTACTTCTCTAACTGAGGGAGTCCCCAACCCTTGCTAGTTTTAAGTGGGAGCTGAAAGCTTATATTTTTGACTTGGCATTTAGTTGATTGACCTGATTCGGACAATCTGTAAAATTTGAGGGCTCTGTAACCAACATTGACTGGGCCCATTGCTAATCACTGCTTTTGACATTACCTTACTTCAATAAATGTTGTATGTTTTTTTTTTCATTTTACAATTTTATAATCTTTATTTTCCTTTAATTTTATTTTGCTTTGTTGTCTGTTAAATTTAATATCACATTTCTGTGTGATTTATTGTCAAGTCACACTATTCGTACAGTGCATGGACACAGGCATGTAAATAAAGATGAAGTTACTTCTTTATTACTAAGCTAAATAATTTGAAGTTACTTCTTTATTACCCTGTGTAGTCTTGAACTTTGAGGTATATCGTATTGCTCTGTGAATACTAAACCTGTTACTGTGTGTGCATATGCGTCTCTGTTTTAATAGAGTGATTTATATTACAAGGCACATTTAGCCTTCCCTAAGAGTATTCGTTGGTGTGCTATCTCTCTTTGCCTCTTGTTGGGCACCAGAAAAGAACAGTGTGAGTGCTCTCTTTTTATAGTTGGACTCCCTATAATGGCTGTGATTTAAAATGCAACTATAAGTCCCTAAAGAAGATCAACTGCTGAAAGAGGACCTATGTCTATTCAAGCTAGTTCACAGTCACACTATAAATGAATTCCTCAAAAAAATCATATAATTTGAATGTCTGTTATTATGATTTTGGTGAATATACTCATAAACTGTTCGTAATGCTTCAAGTCTAGTTCACAGCAATGGTGAATTAAGTGCACCTTGGGTCCTGGGTGGTTTCAAACCATATCACACCCCACACACTTTTTTGGGACTACACATCTTTTGAATGCATCTTCCTTATTTAATCCATTGCTTCCTACAAGATTATAGTTTTCAGGAAACTAGCTTGTAAAAGTATATTCATACTTACAGGAGACTTACATGTACACATGAAATGAGTACACTCATAACTATTTTCAAAGTCTAATTTCTGATGCCCTGGTACAGATACATACATAAAAGTTAGACAGCAAAGTTGCATCTACATGCTGACATGATCTGCTAAATATACTATTGAAATGGTTAGCATGGGATGTCCAGTGCTTGAGTTATTAATAGATGTTTGCAAAAAGCTATGAAAAATGGGACATATTTCCATGTTTACATTAATAATGCAAAAATAGAGTGTGATACTATCTTGTTGCAGTAGATGTATTCAAAAAGTGAGTGTAAGCAAAAATGACATTAAAACATCGTGGGTAATATGAAGACATTCCAAGATATAAATGTTTTTTGGCAAAACAGCTATAACTATTATCTATATTTTTATATTCGTGTCATAAAAGTTGTGTGACTTACAGGTAAACAAATGGTGTTGATCTATACAAAACATTAGTACACATAATGTTGACACTGATACTTGCCATCTAAAATGTTTTTGTAGGTTAATATTGTTTTGAAATATTGTGAAAATATATGTATAATTTGCTTAGATTCGCCAACATCATGAAACCACAGCATGCTATCACCTGTTATCATACATATTTGGAAAGCTCTTTGAACAGGTGCAGAATTCTCTCACTGATATCTTGGATCTATATTGTATACTTACAGAAATATAACCTTTTCTTTGACTGCAACACTAGTGTTTTTTGGTGAACAAGATGCACATAGATTTTCTGTTATAAAAATGCAATATAAAATCATTATCTGAAGATAGACCTTTGAAACTAACACCAGTGTATAGTCAAATGTCTACCAATACTCATTTTTTGTAACTCACCTCATTTATCTATCTATCTATCTATCTATCTATCTATCTATCTATCTATCTATCTTTTGTTGACTAGGTTAGTCCAACTAGGCTTGTAACCTCTTTTCAGGGGAGACCAGAGGTGGTATTTATACTATTATCAGATATTATAAAGCTAATGGAGTGTGTTTTCAGAAGAGGATTTTGGAAAAAAAAAAGTCTCAAGAAGCAAGTGGTTTTCTAACTTAGAAGACCTTAGGAAGCAAAGGCATGAATTAGCTTCTTGCTGTGCAACTTTAAATTAGTTAAGACAATTTTAACTGCTAGCATTATAATCCACCAGTGTTCATGCCCATTGATTATAGCCACTTCTCTGTGTACAAAAGTTTGACTGAGACAAAAACATGGACACAGTAAATTATTCCAAATTGCTTGACATAAATGCACACTAGTTTTGCAAAACCAGACTAATGACTGTTTAACTTGATCATGATATTAGGGTCAGACATTCTCATCTAAGAAAGTTTTTGTACCCAGCATTCACAGCTCCACTGTTGACTATATACACCTCAGATGTTTGACTGTGATAAAAATAATACTTATGGATGGGATGATGCATCTTAGGTCTGTGGCACACAAACACATAGTAGCTCAAGCAGTCTAACTTATTTCTCCTAAATGTACCCTAGTCTCATAAAGCCAGACTGTTTAAACTGAAAAAATAACAAGAGTGTAAGTTACTTTCATCAAGAGACAGCCACCACACTCACCCAGCAGTTATAGCCCCTTTGCTGTGTACATCTCATTTGATTGTGGTAAAAAATAATAAATATTAACTCTTTAGGCCAAGAGTCAAGAGAAACCAAAAAATAATGAGGCCAGTTAGTGCAGAGGACTAAAGCTCTAAATAGTTAATGAGTACTTCCTTTGCCAAGGGTATAGTGTTTGAATCCTTCCACCTTCATGTGCCTACTGTGTAACATATAACCAGACAGTGCTTTTGGAAAATTGAGACTTTGAGCTGGGCTCCTTAGTGGTTTCCTGAATTGTTTGCCTGGTAACTACATATGAGCATATGAATCTATGAAAAAGGGTCAGAATCAGGGAAAACATTTAACTATTACTGTTAAATATTTAGAAAGTTGCTAACATTTTTGTATTATCATGCATTTTCTGAAGAACATGAAGGCTGGACCTCAAACATTTGTCATTACTTAGTGACTGCAGTCCTCAGTGATATGCCAGAAAAAACACAGATTTTATGATGAACATACCAAATATTCTGCTAGCTTAGAGGTAGTTGTGAACAATGTAATTTCAACCTTGTTTCACATAAACAGTAGCTAGTAGCCAGCCCAAATGTATTCCAACTAATTCACACAGGTGCATATTAGTACAGCACTTTGAAGCCAAGTAGTTAACAAAAAGAGTGTAAGTTACTTTAATCCACAAACAGCCCTGTCTCCACCCAATATTTATAGCCCCTTACTCCACCTGACTGTGATCAAAAATATTTCTCAACCTCTTATTGCAAAAAACAAAGACAAAGCAAAAAAATAACCAGGCAAACAATTTAAAATATTGCTCTTATATACTTAAAAGGTTGCTAGAATACATTGTTTTGCATTGGCATGCATTTTCTAAAGGATATGAAGTCTGGAACTCAACTGATTGTTCTTTAGTGACTGCAATCCTTAGTAATTTGCTAGAAAACCAGAAATTGTATGAGGGGCAGACCAAAATATGAAGCAAAGTCAGGGACATTCTGCAGAATGAGGGACAATTTCAACTCATTTTTCACAGAAACAGAACCCAAAGGCTACATATTCCATCTTATGTCATGCAAATGCATACTAATTCTGCATAGTGAGACTATAGGCTCAACAAATGTCATGAGGGTTATCTACAGATAGCACCCAATTTAATGAATGCAGTCCTCAATAATTTGCCAGGAAAGAACATCACTTATGAGGAACAGACCAAAATATGGTGCAAACATCAAGGACATGCTGTGTAATCAGGGACAATGTCAACTTGATTTCACATAAACAATACATAGAATAAACAGTTCAACTTATTTTATACAAATGCACACTAGTCCTGTAAAGCCAGATTGTAAGCTAAACAAATGACATGATGGCAGGTTGCTTTCATACATAGCTAGTCCTTCTCATTTAGTAACTGCAGTCTTTAGTCTTTCACAAATTGTATGAGGCAGAGACCAAAAATATGAGGCAAAAATCAAAGGCATTCAGTGAACTCAGGCATTTTTTTCAACTTTGTTTCACACAAACAGTAGCCAGAAAGTAAATATTCTAATGTACTTCTGTGATGTCTGATTATATCCCACCAGACTGCCAACAATTAAATGACACCCCTTACTATCCTGGGTCAGTAACTAAGGAGCTTCAGTTCTTATTACTGACTCCAATATGAGAATGTCACTTAAACAGAAGTAATATTTCACAATTTCCCCTAAGAGCACAACAGGAACACACTCTATTTTCTGGAACTGGACTATATACCTCTGTCCACTCAAATGTATTTTCTTATTACACACTTCAGAGCAAAGTGTCTCAGTTTAAGACCTCTGATACACTCTGTTAAATAAATTCGTTAGAGTCAGACTGTAAAAATCATTGAGTTATTCAAAAACAATGTCAATCAATAACAAACAATAATGCAGGAGAACTCAAGTATCTTAAAGCTCTAATGTACATTAGGAGGCAAAAAACCATACACAAGTTTGTACAGAATTTTGTCTAGTTTTATTCAGAAAAGGGCACCAACTTTATACATGTCATTATCAGTTTTGCCCACCTCACTGGCGTGGTCAGTGACAGGGTCTTTACATCATAGTAATTCATAAAAAGTGCTGAATTTGTGTTTTTCAAAAAGTCTTTTTCCCATGTGAATGTTACAGCCTTGCAAGCACCTGGTCAGTCACGATGACCTCCTGAGGATGTAGCCAATTCAAGGTTCTCTGATTAGTTCGAATACAATAGATGTATGTCTTCTTTAATGCCTCTCTTTGTTTTCCTAGTTCCCAGCTGCACTATCAGAGATAGTGCACAAGGCTACTCTCCTGGTGGAGGCAGGAAAGAGGACACACATGCGAACAGATTTATTATTTTCTAACTTTGCAAAATAATCTTTACTTGAAAGACATGAGCCAGGCTGTGTTTGCAAGCTGCCAAGGTCAAATTTCTGATTACACTGCAGCTTGTGCTTCAAGCAATAATATGCAGGTTTATTTCTACTATTATTCTAGTAAGACAGAATTAAATGCATTATATACTACTTTCAAACTTTGTTCTCTTTTATGGATTTAAGTACATTTATTTCTAACTAAAGCACACATTTCTCTATATATTTGATCACACAACTTATATATGTTTGAATGTTTAAATACACATCTTCCTAAGCAGCACACATTGTGAATATATTTTTCTAGGCAGCATGTATGTAAATATATTTTCTAAGCAGCATGTATAGATTTTTCTAACATTCTCCCTCCTGTTAATGCATTTAATGCTATTTGAAACATAAACAGTATTATTTCATTTCTTAGCCTTTTCCTTTCAAGGACTCTCAGCTAAGTAAGTCATTTGTTTTATATTTCAGATAGACTTTCACTTGGTATCAATAAATTCAATTCCATATCTTGGTACATAGTTTCAGTCACTGATACATCAACTAAGTCTTTAACTAATTTTTTCACACAGGGTATCCCGCAGCAGACACATGCTCCAATTATGAGCAGTACCACACAAATTGCAATCAGAATGTTCATAAGGACCGACCCCCACCCCCCAAACAGATTCTGGAAAAAGTTCGTCAGTGGGTTTGGGCCTGGTTCTGCCATTGCTGACACCTGCTGTATTACCTCCAGGTGATCATTAATTTCATGCTGGTTGTCTGGAATGTACGCACAGCATTCTTCTTTGATAAGCGCGCACGTACCACCTCTCGCCGCTAGGGTGAAGTCGAGCCATTCGGTTCTGTAATACAACTGTTCTCATTGCATTCATTTCATCAGTCACAAGTTCAAGAGCGGAAAAAGTCGCATTGCTCATTACTTGAGGAGTTTTGACAATTTCCTCAGTTCCCAAATTGATTTGACTGCTCCGTAGGTTGGGAATATCCCAGCCCAGGATATAACACTGTCACTCAAGTCCATATGGGTCAATTTTTCTTTGTCCTTCACAGACGAATGATCCTTCCAGCTTGCTTCAATCTTACCCACTGGATTAGTAGGTTTTCTGACTGTATTTTCGGCTTGCTGAGCTACGTCTCTCACATTACGTATTTTACCCAGGGCAATTCTGCAGTATGTCTTATGGCTGGAAACAGAAAAACCAAAAAACAACTGCCGGACCAATTCTCAGGTAACCATTTATAGGCCTTTTTCCCACAAACAAAATAACAGTTTTCTACTTTTGTACTGATGCGGGTTAACCCTGAATGAAACATTTTCTTATCTATAACAGATAATTGTCTATATATTTCAGGAGTTTTTTGCACATCTCTCAATGTTGTTTTCATCAAGCTTAAGTATGAACCATAATTCGTGCTACAACTAGTACCTTGGTCTATAGGTTTTATATAACATTTGTAAGACACAGTTATGTTACAGTTACTCCAACCAACCTGGAGTGTATCATTTTTAACAAAACAAACAATTCCTTTCTGAGTAACAGGCAAATATAATGCCACTTTGTCTTGTGATCTCACAGTGCCTGTGTCAAATAACAGGTTTTCCCAAGTTTCATTTATTCCCAAGGGGACAGCAGACATCAAAAGTCCTCCATATGCTGTGGGTATTGCAGTACAAACCCAGCAATTTGAAACGTTCATAGTCTCTACATAAACTCGTTTCATAGCCAGGTATGTGTTAAAGTTTGGGTGCCAGTCTATAGCCAGTCCTTCATCACGTTTTATTAATTTCACTTCTGTAGTTATATGCAAGAAAAACCATAACAACAAAAAGGTTACTACAAACATAGTTATTAAGTGTATGATCAGTAGGCCAGTGAACCAATGTCTCTGGGGTTGTTTCACATTTTTATTCATTCTGCCTCTGGCCATCCTGTTCCTGTGGTATGTCCAAACTAAATTTCTTAACAGGTTTGCAGTGGGTTAAATGAACCCAAGATGATCTCTCAGCTATTTTCACTGCAGTGGGTGTTGCCAATAGTACCTGGTACGGACCTTCCCACTTTGGACTCGCCCAGTTCTTTTTCTTTATGATTTTCAGCCAAATCCAGGACCCCGGGGTCAGCACGGCCTCCGGTTTTGCTTCTTGTTTATCTGAAAAAGAGTTCAACTGCAAAACAGTCTTATTTGTTAATAACTTCTTCATATAACTAGCTAATGAGCCATCGGCCTCCAGCTCTGCAGGCATGAGGGCCTTCCATTGTGGCACACAATATGCCCTTCCAAACACTATCTCAAAAGGGGTCAAGCCCTTTACATTTGGAACAGTTCTCATGCTCAGCAGTGCTAAAGGCAGACAGCAAATCCAAGTTTTTTGAGTCTCACTCATTAATTTTCTCAACTTGTTTTTCAAGATTCCATTGTACCTTTCCACCAGCCCTGCTGACTGAGGGTGATAAGCACAATGGTTTTCAAAGAAATCCCAAAAAATCTCCCAAGCTGTTGTATTGTCTGATTCACAAAATGTGTCCCATTGTCACTATAAATTCTTTCTGGTATGCCAAATCTAGGAATGATTTCTTTCACTAGGGCCTTTGCTACTGTTGCTGCATCCGGATTCCTGGTTGGAAAAGCTTCTACCCATTTTGAAAACATATCTATGATTACTAAACAGTATTTTTCCCTTCACATTTGTTCAGTTCTATGAAATCCATACAAATGGTATGGAGCGGATAGGGTGGTGTTGGGAAGCTCCTCGCTTTGGTTTAAATGCTCCTGTGCATGATGTTTGCTACAAATATGACATGTTGCACAAAATTTTTGTGTATAATTCGTAAATCCATATGTTTGGAATGTTTTGTTAACTAACTGTACCATCCCCCCTGTTGAGACATGGCTCTGCCCATGACTCAACAAAGCTGCATATCTAAATAAATTAGATGGCAATATAGGCTTTTCTCTTTGGAGATGTACAGTCCCTCTTCAAGGATTGCTCCTCGTTTTATCCACTTTTGCTTTTCTGCTTTTGTAGCTAATGTCTGCATTGTTTTTAACATTTCTAAATCTAGAGTCTCAGAAGGTTGTAGTTCTTCATTGAAGAGCACAGTTTCTGGGTCTGAGGCAGCTTGCTTCGCAGCTGCATCAGCCCGAGCATTCCCTTGAAATTCTATCTTGTTGTTTTGTATGGGCTGCACATTTACAGATAGCTATTCTAGTGGGTAACTGAATAGAATCTAACAGGTTCAAAATCAATTGTGCATGATTAATCGGCTTGCCAGTAGATGTTATCATTCCCCTGTTTTTCCATTGTTGTGCAAAGACATGCACTGTAGAGAAAGCATACTGACTGTCAGTATATATGTTAACACATTTGCCTTTCGCTAGAGTGCAAGCACGTGTCAAGGCTATCAATTCTGCTGCTTGAGCTGACAGGTTATGTTGAAGGGGTTGTGCTTCTATGATTTCGTCATCAGTCACTACTGCATAGCCCACTAGGTTTTTCCCTGTAGGACCTCGTCTACAGGACCCATCCACAAAAAATGTCACCTCTCGTCAGCTAAAGGTACATCAGTAAGATCTTGTCTGGGTGTGGTTATTTGTTCCATTTCCTGTAGGCAGCTGTGCGGTGCCATCCACAGGAATCGGAAGTAATGTCGATGGATTTAATGTTGTACAACGTTCAATTGTCATATGGGGTTGACTCAATAGTATGGTCATGCAAGAAAGATGTCTGGCAGGGGATAAAATGCTATTTTTCTTGCAATAAAATTATCGCAACTGCATGAGGTACTCTCAACGTGAGAGGATGAAACAATACCACTGAGGCTGAAGCTTGCACTGCCATAGCTGCTGCGACTACTGCTTGTACGCAGGGTGGTAATGATCGTGCCACGGATCTAACTGTGATGAATAGTAAGCTATGGGGCGTTGCTTGCCGCCATGTTGTTGCGTCAGTACTGACGTCATATATCCCGCTACAATCTACAGTTTGGAAAAATCTCTTATGGTAATTCGGAAGCCCTAAAACTAATGATGAAGCTATCAGTTGTTTTAGTCTACAAAAGGCTGCTTCTGCTTCTGGAGTCCAGTGCAGTGTTTCTTGTGCTGCCATCGGTGTTTTAAATATTAAATCAGCCAATGGAGCCGTTTCTAAAGCATAATTCGGTATCCAACTTCGACAAAAATTAGTCGTTCCCAAGAAGGACATCATTTCCTTTTTGGTAGTTGGTCTAGGTGCTTGTAAGATAGCTGTTTTCCGATCTTCATCTAATGTTCTGCCTTCTTTGGATATCACATATCCCAGGTATTTAACCTGTTCTTTCCAAAGTTGCAATTTATGTTTATTCACTTTATGCCCCTGCTCCGCTAAGAATTTCAACAATGCTATTGTATCTTCCCTACACTGCTGCTGGGTAGGGGCTGCAAGCAGGATGTCATCTACATAAAGTAGTACTTGACTGCCCCCTGGTGGAGAAAACCCTGCCAGGTTGCTAGCCATCTCTTGTGCGAATATTGTTGGACTTTCACTATATCCCTGTGGTAGTCGGGTGTACGTATACCTTTTGCCCTGAAATGTAAATGCGAACCAATGCTGGCTGTCAGGGTGGATAGGTATTGAAAAAAATGCATTGCTAATATCTACCACGGTGAAATATTTTTGTTGCGGCTTCAAATCATTTAATAAGGTATGTGGGTCTGGCACCGTAGGTGCTCTTGGTATTACCGCATCATTTACAGCTTGTAAATCTTGTACCATCCGCCATTCCCCGTTTGCTTTTTTTACAGGAAATAGAGGAGTATTACATGGTGAATCTAAAGATTCCACCAGTATCCCTTTTTTAAGTAATGCCATTATGATAGGTTTGATTCCCTGTTCCGCATCCTTGCTCAAAGGATATTGTCTTTTTCTTGGTCTAAAGGCTGATTTTGGTGTAATAACTACTGGCCCTGCTGTTCGAATAAGTCCTACATCTGATTTTCCTGTTGACCAAAGGACATTTGGTATTTCACTCAAAGCTTTCTCTTCTTCTTCTATCAAGAACGCCAGTCAGCTGTCTTCACTCTGTTGCAAGTGTACAGCTGGGCGTGCTTGCGTTAACCAATTCAGTTTCTGTTTCTGTACTCCTAAGTCCGATAATTCTGAGTCAGTTAGTCTCTCCCATCCTGTCACTTTGTCACCCAAGTCTACCCACCTAACATTCTTGTTTTTGGTTAGGCTAACGTGTGGTAGTTTATTGGATTTGTACAATTCCAAAAACTCCTGAGGTAACGAACAACTCACTACACTGTTGCCCTCAGTGTCCCAGTATAGGGTCCGTAGTACCAGTCTATTTGCAGGATTCCTGAACAACTTTTGTTCGTATTCTTTATCAGGTCCTGGTGTGCTACAATAATATAGGGTACAATGTAATAAATGTTGCTGGTCAACATCGAGGGGAGGCACCTTGCTGGTGGCTACATTCATCAGTTCCTTGGTCACTGCCCCTGGACCGGTTGTAACCAGATCCTGGCTGTACCAATAATAAGCCTCACCCTCCGACCGTACTACAAAAGTATCAGTTTGTCTCTGTGCTTCCATACCGTTCATGGTAGGGACTACTGCTATGCCAAAAAGTTGCATAAGATCTCTTCCTAATAAGTTCATGGGGCATTTGGCAGAAAGTACTATTTTACTTCTTTGGGTCATGCCGAGACAGGGTCAGTTATTGCTATATCATGGGAAAGAGGTTCCTGTACAGCTGTCCGTTTGCTGCTTTCACTAATATGTAATCAGGTGACTCAGAATGTTCCGGTAACTTTGAAGGATGTATCAAAGTTCGTGATGCTCCTGAATCACACAAAAATTTGACTTCTCTCCCTTCCACCAGAAGTGTAACTTCCGGTTTCGTGTCTGCTAGATAGAGCTCTAAGCTCAGTAATGCCAGATCTAAAACTTCACTCTCCCCAACTTCTACATCCGGTTGCATGTCATTTATTTCTTCTAAGGTATTTACATCATTCCCCTGCTCATTAGTCTCTCCTGGTGACTGCTGAGCAGCATAACTGTCATATAGTCAATCCTCATCTTCCTTATCCTTTTTTTCCGCAGGTGCCTTGCTCCTGCAATCCCTTGCCAAATGTCCCTTCTTACCGCAATTGAAGCACTCACCTTTTTTCTTTCTGCTCTCATAAATTTCTGAGTTTCTGTCAGAGCGTTTGTTACCCTGAGTATTTTGCTTACCCTTTTTGGCTGCTTGTACTACAAAAACTTCCGCACCATCTTCAGCTGTGAATACCTGCGTTTTCTTTTTCTTTTTACTGTTAAAATGTTTTTCGGCATGTCTAGCATACTCTAACAAGGCTTGAAGCCTACTTGTTCGGTGATCTATCATGTGCTTCGTGATGAAGCTATTGATAGGGGCAATACAACCTTTCAAAAATGCATTCTTCAATTGTTGTTCATATGAGCTATCATTCTTTTGATTTTCAGGAACAGGCATGCCACTATGGTTATTAAAACATTCTAATAATCTACCATAGTATGCATCCACTGTTTCATTATCTCGTTGTACGCATTGATTAATGCAAGTCCAGTCTGCCCTAGGTTTCCATTTTTCAGTAATGCGGTCTGTAAGACCCTTCAATCTAGTATCTAGTTCTGCGTCATTATGTGGGAGTGGCCTGTGTTGCGCGTCACGGGCATTCCAGACGCCACAAATCATGTGCCAGTCTGGACCTAAAATTTGTCTAACTACTCTTTCTACCTCTTCCCCATTTAAGTGGTAACTCAATCTCATACCCTGTAAATCCTGTAGAAATTTCTCAAAGTTAATTTTTGGATGGGGAATTCCTTCTGTAGCTTTTCGGATGTCTTCCGGTGTCCACGGTCTATATACTAAGAGAGTTGAGGCCTGGCCCTCCTGTCCTGCCTGTGGGTTTGGTACTTCTATTAATGGACAGATTTCCTCACTCTCATCTAATAAACTTCCGCTTGGTTGAACATCTATAAGCGTTTGACGTGTTCGGGATCTAGTCGATAGGTTCTCTTACAAATGGTTGTCTTAATATCCCTGTTGTCTCTGGGTAACGTGGGGGGGGTTCAGCCCGCCCTCCCGCTTCATATTCTGAGTAAGGCATCGGTGGACGTGGTAGGGGAGGGACCGATGCTACTATTATGTTATTATCCTCTTTGTCTAAAAATAATGCCTTTGCATTTTTATTTTTCTGTTCCCTTCGGTTCACTTCCTCAATCCACCTATGTGCTTGAGGAACACCCAACTGTTGTTTTTTTTGCCTGACCTTCTGCGTCAGATTTTAACTGTTTCAAAAGTTTTACTAATGACATTTTATCTAATTTACCATCAAAGTCATACTTGTTAACCCATTTTGAAAAATATCTCACATTATCTGCTCTCTGTAATTGCATATATTTTGCATCTTCTGTTAGGGGCGGGTCACGTGACCCTTTAGTGCATTCATTTCCCATGTCTCTGAAAGAAAAAAAGGAGAGAGAGAGAGAAAAAACAGAACTGTTACGTAACCTTTTCTCTTGTACCACGTGGTATCTTATTCCCCGTATTCACAGTAGTGTCTAGAATGACTGTTTACTTTGCTTTGTTTTATTTCCTGATCTATGACTCAAGATACAATACTTCGACTACCTCTCTCCCTGCTATCACAAACCTTAGCAATAGCACAGTGTAACCTGGTCCCCGATCTAAAACAAAAACAAAGAGAGGAATTCTGCTTACCCGAGCCTCCTGCTTATGTTTGATATGCTTTTTAGGACCCAGTTTTCCGCTTTTCGGCCACAGATCAGACAAGTGGACAGCCTCTTTGGGCACGACAATTCAGTCGGAGGTCTTTCCTTCTTCTGCGCAGATTTCGGTACCACCTATATATTCTGACCTGTAGCTTACCAAGGGAATTCCGGCACGATTAGGACCAAGATGTTAAATAAATTCGTTAGAGTCAGACTGTAAAAATCATTGAGTTATTCAAAAACAATGTCAATCAATAACAAACAATAATGCAGGAGAACTCAAGTATCTTAAAGCTCTAATGTACATTAGGAGGCAAAAAACCATACACAAGTTTGTACAGAATTTTGTCTAGTTTTATTCAGAAAAGGGCACCAACTTTATACATGTCATTATCAGTTTTGCCCACCTCACTGGCGTGGTCAGTGACAGGGTCTTTACATCATAGTAATTCATAAAAGTGCTGAATTTGTGTTTTCAAAAGTCTTTTCCCATGTGAATGTTACAGCCTTGCAAGCACCTGGTCAGTCACGATGACCTCCTGAGGATGTAGCCAATTCAAGGTTCTCTGATTAGTTCGAATACAATAGATGTATGTCTTCTTTAATGCCTCTCTTTGTTTTCCTAGTTCCCAGCTGCGCACTATCAGAGATAGTGCGCACAAGGCTACTCTCCTGGTGGAGGCAGGAAAGAGGACACACATGCGAACAGATTTATTATTTTCTAACTTTGCAAAATAATCTTTACTTGAAAGACATGAGCCAGGCTGTGTTTGCAAGCTGCCAAGGTCAAATTTCTGATTACACTGCAGCTTGTGCTTCAAGCAATAATATGCAGGTTTATTTCTACTATTATTCTAGTAAGACAGAATTAAATGCATTATATACTACTTTCCAAACTTTGTTCTCTTTTATGGATTTAAGTACATTTATTTCTAACTAAAGCACACATTTCTCTATATATTTGATCACACAACTTATATATGTTTGAATGTTTAAATACACATCTTCCTAAGCAGCACACATTGTGAATATATTTTTCTAGGCAGCATGTATGTAAATATATTTTCTAAGCAGCATGTATAGATTTTTCTAACACACTCACACTCAAAGTAAATTTAAATCTCACACATCCAAGCACTTCTGGGAAAGCCTGACACAGATTTCCATCCATGTCTCTTTCCCAAAATAATACAATAATACTGCCACCAATCAGAGGGTCTTCATGACCTTCTAATGGAGTGTCCAATTATGAAAAGTAATTGCCAAAATAAATTATAGCTATGACCGGAAGAGCCAGGCCTTCAAGGTGACCTGGGGAGTATCAAACAGGTAGAAGACAGGTAGAAGCACTCTCTAATCTCTAAAGAAAAAACATTGTCTTCCAGGCACAATGTAGAGTAATGGAAAACATTTAATAATAAGTAAAATGATTACAAGATTGTAAATCAATAACTATCAATAAGCACTAGAATTCAATCACCAGAAATGTAAAATCAAACTGTAGGATAGGAGCCCATTATTCTGGAAAAACTCTATCTTAATACCTAAGCTTTCCTGATCTAACTAACAAATGTTGTCCCTGATCTGCTCTAAGATATAATAGCAAGGCCAAGGCAAGTTTACAGTTTTCTTTTTTGGTGAGTTCTCTTTTTTGGTGTCCATTGACTGCCCACTACTTGACAAACTGCTCAGTACTTGATAAACTGCAATCTCAACTGTCTAATTTCAAAATATAACAGCTGTAAAAAAAATCTTTTTCTGTCAATCAGCTGTTTAAATAATCTCTTAGCAACCAGGAACTTTCTAATGACATCACTCACTGTTCAGCTGATTCTCCACAGTTCGTATTTTAGAATGTCCCTCTTAAACATGTGCAATTAGAAATATATCAGATCAGTGACAGATTATTTAAATATTCTGTTTAAAACAGGAAAATACTCAACATTTTAAAACTTATTTACGTTTTCACAATTAGGCATGCTGTAATACAACACAAGTTAATTGGAGAATATGCACAAATCTCCTGCCAAACATGCTAACACAGATGACAGTATTTTCAATTTATTCACAACTTCATACAAATGCACACTAGTTTTGTAATGCTAGACTGTGATCTAATCAAATAATAAAAAGATATGTTGCAGACCAGAAATATTAGACAAATGCTAGGCCTTTTTTGTGACACCAGAGTTTCAATTTTATTTTACACAAAGCTTATCCAGAGAGTAAGTGCTCTAACTTATTTCACACAAATGCATCTTAGCCCTTAATACCAGATTTTAAATTGAGCAAATAAAAAAACAACTTGTTTTCATCCACAGCATATCTAGTCTTCCTTATCTGAGTGCCTGCCAGTATATAAAATATGTTATGATTAGATTTGCACAAATGCAACACTATCCCTTAATACTAGACTTTAATTTGAGCAAATGAAGACTGTAAGTTGCTTTCACCCATGAATGCTATCCTGTTTATCATGTTGCCTACCAACATTAAAAATCCTGTGTATTTCATAGAAATGCATACCAGCTTATAGTGCTATATTTTCAAATTGAGTGAGTGGTGAAGATAAGTTGTTTTCATCCTTAGCACAGCTAACCCCCTTATCTGATTGCTGCCAGCATTAAAAAATCCAGTTTATTTCACATAAATGCACACCAGCCCTTAACTGCAGACTTTGAGTTTTACATACAAACAGGGTAAGTTGCTTTCATCCACATCATAGCTATCACACTTATCTGGTTGCCTGCCAGCATTAAAAAAATCCATTTTATTTATCAGAAATATTTGCAAGCATTTAATTTCAGGTTTTAAATTGACCAGTTGAAGAGGATAAATTGCTTTCAACCACATTACAACTAATCCCCTTCTCTGATTGCCTGTCAACATAAAAAATGCTTACCTTACATTATTGTGACTTGCTGTTGTCTTTCAAACTTGCAGCCTACAACTGCAACTATTCACCCTATAGTGCACTATTTAATACTCTTCAGCTTGCTACTTGCTGCTGTCCTAATGAATCACGGGATGGCAATGCACAGAAAGCTGTGGCACTTTAGATAGGCTCACCATGGGCATTTATTTATTTATTCATTTAAGTAAAGAAATGTGTATTTACTTAAAAGAATAAATAAGTAAAGCACCCAAGATGAGTATCAGCATTGACCTGTGCATGTGCAAATAGTGAGCATTATGAGAATCTACAAGAATCTGTCATTTAATGTTTTTTTTAACTAAAATAAATTCTTAGAGGTTGTTTGTTATGTTCAGTATATAAACTAACTATAACAAGCTAGCAGTGCTGAATATAACAGTACTTTTTAAAATTATTTTCTTGGCTATTCATGAACCCCCTAAACCTTTGGGCCCTGCATGACTGCTCAAATCCCTTGCATTATAATCAACCGCTGGTTCACATAGACAAGTTAGTATGAAATAATTTATCAATTCCAACTCACACTAGAAAATGAAACTTCTGAGGAAAAAAACAGAATGTTATGAGCCTTTTGCTTACAATTATTTATTTTTGTCTGTTATAGATGTATGATATTGTTTTGATCTGTTTTCCTTAGCAGCAACTGTAGCTATTATTGGGAGACAGAAATGGTTTAAGGGACAACCCTAACCTACCAATGTTTTGCATAAAATAATAACTAGTAATAACTTCTATTTCTGCATGGCTTGCTGTGGGACCAGAAGATTCCTGCCGTGACCCAAGAACTGGAACAAAAATCCAATATAAAAGGATCTTTGACAAACATGTTTCATGTTGTTTATGTGGAAGCATCTACACAGACCAAAATTCTTCCTTTTATAATAAAGTACTTTTTAACAGTAGCAGTAGCAATACTTTATAGGTCAGTGTGGTACATCAAGATCCTGTATGAAAGGGGGCATGTTATATGTGTTGAGAGGGACTGCCATCACAAATCAAAAATCCCTTTGTCTTAATCACACAAAGCCCTTCTAAATGACTTCCCATTATCCCGCCTCTACCACTGTTGTTGTGGAGGGAGTCATACTTTTCTCTTTTGCAGATTGCTACCCCCTCCTTTCTGCAATGCATTACAAATGGAAAATCTACAGAATAACTGTGGTATGGATTAGGCATGTTGTAGAAAGGTGTTAAAATAATATTTGCCTCAAAACCTTCTCCCCAGACACATCTCAAATATTTCTGGTGTTCATTATCGATGACTGAATGTCTTTTGCACAAATAAACTGCACACAGAAGCAAAACTCTACCACCCCTTTTTCCTCATAAAGCTTGAGTGATGACTAGACTTGGAAGCTGCTTATTAGCATATGCTCATTTACAGACATCACAAACTAAGCAGCTATCAAATGGGACTAGAGCATTTTCAGTTCTCAGTTATCCACAGTCCTCTGTGGCTTAGCCACAGATTCCAGTGTATTTTCTACATGTCTAATTCTTGTTACCACAGTTTTCAGAAATCAAGACATTCACATTAACCCATATTTGAAACTTTGCTTCATCCACACCAAGTGTAAATAGTTTCTATCAAAATGTTTAACATTTCCCTTTCTAGCTTCCTTGGGACTAATAACCAACAAGGAAAAGTATTATCTGTTTCTTGTGAGCATTGATTTAGTCTACTCAGGAAATAATTTTCCTGTCTCAGAAGAAGACATAAGATATGGCTGCTCTATTTCCATCCACTGCCTGCAGAAATTTAAGAGATGAAGCTTGGGCAACCTGGAAAAAGAACCCATCCCCCAATAATAGAAAATGATTCACTCTAATGTGAAACTTGGCCAAGCAAGGTACTAGTAGGCATACAGCTCTTTACCTAGTCTACTCCTAGAAATCCACCAACAACCCTAAGCATTTCTGGAAAACTGTAAACCAAATCACTGGGCTGGCTCCTGCTGTAGTTTCCCTACATGAATGCAAAGCACATTTTTTCAGTTCACTATTTATCGCAAATCATGTGATGAAAATAGGGATCCAAAAAACATACAAACACAAAAAAAAAATGTTTGCAGGGAGCACACCCGCCTTACCCTCAAACAAATTATGTATAAAACTCCATGGTCGCACCACACTAAGGAAAAGGGGAAAACCCCTGAAAAATGCACTGCAGTTCACACAATACAATACAATACATTGCTGTGAAACTCACTACAGCATTACATTCTCAAACTAAATCCACACAAGGACTATATCAACAAAATTGTGTAACTATTACCCCTACATCTACATTTCTCTTTGCAAATGACACTATACCATCCACATCTGGTCTCCTTTCATATAATTACTTTCCCATAGAGTCCTCTCATATTCAATTATTTCTTCCTCCAGGTATCACCCACCTCCCTCATACTTCAGCCATCCCCATACTCTCCCTGTTTTACTTCAAAGCCATCTCAAGAATATAAATCAAAACTCTCCTTACTAACATCCCATCAAAACTCCTGATGAATCCAGTGGTATCCACCCATGGTTCATTTCCCTTTGCAAAGACCTCCTTGTGCACCCACTCAAAATATTATACAATAAATGCCTTACCCACAGCATCATGCCCTCCTTCTTGAAACAAGCCTACATTAAACCTCTCAAGAAAAACTCATCCACCTTAGACTTTCACTTCATTTCCATCCTACCCACTCGATAAAATATCTGTAAAAACAATCTATATTCTCCTGTTTCCAAACTTACAAAATTCTGTCTTCCATACCACATGGATTTTGGATTGGTTGCTGCACCCAAACTGCTCTGTCCAACTCTGATAACATCCTCATAAACTTTGACAAAGAAAATCTAAGTGGAGCAATCTTTATTAACTTTACAAAATCATTTGATATAATAGACCATGCTCTCCTATGTAACTCACTTTCTATTACAGGTATTGGCAACCTAGTTCTTAAATGGTAAAAAAAAAACTTCCTACCCAACAAACACTTCAATGACAGAATAGACTCTTCCATATTACACTCCTGGGTACCACAAGGCTCACTCCTTTCACCCCTTCTTTTCTCCTTATTCATCAATATTCTTCCAGCTGACCTTCCACACATATCTATTATCCTATATGCTGATGATATGGTGATTTATTGAGCTTATCCTTCCCATTCTAATAAAAAAAAACAGCTGAAAAAAGATATGTCTCAACTTTCCAACTGGATAACTTGGAAAAAACTACTCTTAAAACCTAAATATGTGATTTTTGGAACCCAAACTTTCAAAGGTCCTCAGAAGCTGGCAAATATCACTCAATAGCCTCATGCCCCTAGAGACCACCAAACATTTTTATTATGTAGGGATATGACTAGATGAGCATCTTAATTTTAAACACAATGTACAATTAACGAAAGCAAAAATCCACTCAGAACTGGGCAACTAAACATTTTAACTTTCTCTCTGTTGAAGGAAGGATAGTTATATGTAAAGGGGTGCTTCTTTTGCATCTCACATATGGGCATCCTGTAGTAGCATCTACCTCCAAGAAAAGGAATTCCACCTTACAAACGTCTGCCAAGAACATCTGCAGATTTATTACACTATCACCCAAGACACAACATCACTACCAGGGTCTTGCCAAAGCCCACTGGTTACACATCACTCAGAAGATAAAACTCTTAACTAGGTTTCCTTCTTTTCAAGCTTACTAACCTTCATTCATTTCTTTTCTTTGCATGCTGCTTATTTCAGTGGACCTTGGACTACAACCTTATATCCCTTCCTCACAGCATAACCTCCCTCTAAAAATCAAAATCAAAGCTGCACTGACATCCAAGATGGCTGCACACTGAGTAACAACTTAATTTCAGTTCTCTCAGTGTGAAAACAGAAACTCAGAAAAGAGAGCCAATGAATTTGTCTTTTAGGTAAATTTCAGTTACTGGCTAGTAAGTGCAGTGCCTAGATGCCAGCAAAGAATAAATTGAGAGAATCTGAAAGAAAATCCAGAATAAAAGGTAAGAATAAATCCTATAGCTGTTCAGCAAAAAGCATTATAAACTCCAGCTTTGGTGCAAGATATGACTTCCAGTAGTCTAGAGGAAAACATAAGTCAAATGTGCTCAGAGCTGATTAAAATAAATGAAATACTGAGGGAGTATATCAACTCAAATAATGAAAGGCTGGAAAAAATAGAACACGCTTTGAACAGATATTCAGATGAGCTTATAAAACTGCATAAATCATAGGTCAAAATGAAGAAAAGCTGTCTGAGTATGAAACTGCTCAAGAAGAGATGTTTCAAAAAATGGTACAATTAGAGGACTGAGCACATACGGAAAATCTGAAATTTTCTGCTGTACTAGAGAAACTGGAAGGAACAGACTGTATTAATTTTATGAAAACAAAAATAAGCAACCTGATTGCTATTCCACAGCAGGAGGTGTTAATTGAAAGGGCACATTGTATGTATGCTCCAAACCTGCCCATGACAAAGCAGCCAAGACCTCTAATACTAAAGACACAATCCCAGAATTGATTATGACAAAATTGTGGTAGAAGGACAAAGTAGTAAAAGTTGGAGACAGTAGTGTGTTTGTGGAAAATTATTAGTCTCTGTACACCAGGCTGAAGATGAGTAAATTTATTTCAATAATCAGGGAATGTCGAGAGGCAGGTTTGAGATTCAAGCTGCTGTATCCAGCTATCTTCAGAATATTTTTTTTCCTGGAGGATCAAAGTAATTTTTGATGCAGAACATGCTAAGGAGGAAATACAAAAGTTTGTCCAACAAAAAGTGAGCTATCAAACAGAAGGGGACTCTGCTTCTTATTCTTCTGATAATAAAACTTGTAGAAAGACTTTGCCAGTGAAACATTTTGCAATGTTCCAAAGGAAGATGTTTGAGAGACAGAGGAAAGCATAGGAGTTGACTAGAAGAACAAGGAGAATGTGGGAAATTAACTAGAGACTGGAAATGGGAGATGGAGATCAACAAGAAGAAAACCAGGAACTCAGAAATTAATGAATAAATGTGGGATTACAGAGCATCAGTCACATTTGTGTAATATGGCTGAACAAGAAAACCAGGAAATATTGGACTTTTTTGACTTTGTTAAACTTGTACAGGACTTCAAAGCATATGCCCTAACTCATGTATTTAATGGTTGGAAGAACATTAAGGAGAGGGGTGAAGGAAGGAAAGAGGTAACTGTAAGTAAATCATTTTTATTCTTAACAGTATTTTTATAAAACATGACAAATACTGCATGTTATATAGTAAAGCATTTTCAGTTATTTTTGTCTGTTATAGGGATAATAAAGTAAACAGGTGTCCTTTTTTCTTCTTCTTGTTTGTTTATTCCTGTTTGGTTTTAAGTAATATAGGCATTACAATGTGAAAGGAGAATAAAGCCTGGACAAAAGCATGTTTAAAATAATAAGCTATAATGAGGGATGGGTTGTAAGTATAGAAATCAGGATCTAAGTAAAATTGTGATTTTCTTTCTTACTTTTGCATAGGGAAATGACTGGATTAATGCCCTTGACCTGATCTAATAACATGTTTTAAGTGAAAGCAAGTAAATAAGAGAAGGCTGAACATAGTGAAGAGTTTTCCTTTAGCAAATAAAGCTCAACGTGCAACATAAAAAGCCTGTAGCTGAGGTCAACTGTGTATCTGGTTCTCATGTTTCCATGGAGGCAAGCTGATAAGAGGGCAATAAAAAATAATATATTTTTTACAATGACTAAAAGATAATGTTTTCTGAGAGCATCCAAGTTGTTTTCTCCATCTGGGAGAGGAATAAAGATAAGACAAAAACAGACAGCACTTAGTATAAGTAGAGGCACAGGCATAATTATAGGTCAATTAAAGCCTGTAAGTGTAGCTGTCAGTCTAGGAGACTTGTTTCTATTAGGAAAGTTAAATGTCATTATGTGAAGATGTACATAGTTTTGTGTGTGTATTAATTTAGTAGGTTATAGGGGTGTTCTGGGTTTGGTGTTTGATTTTTTTTGTTTAATGGTTTTCATTACAAAAAAAAGTCTTATAAGATGTGACATGGGTTCAAATGGATATGACAAGAAACAACTGTATAAAAGATCAACCTGCTGAACATTAGTGTATGCATGTAACACAAAAGCTGAAAATATCCATTAAAAAACTGTTATACTTAACAGGTGGGAATAATAACTTCTTATCATAATGGCAACACTTTCCCTATTATCTTTGAATGTTTATGGTCTCACAGGTATATACAAAAAGAGTAGTGAACTATATTAAGACATGCAGAGTGCAAACAGCTATGAAACAAGATACACATTTGAAATGGTCCCTATTAATTTGATGAAACTTTAGCTTGTCGAACTACAAAAGATCGACAGCTAAAGATCGAAAGAGCCAAATTGCGAACAGCCAGCTAAGCAAATTTTTTCTCAGGGAAAAAATTTGCTTGGCTGTTAACAGGAATTTGCCCTTTCCCTGACATGGAACGATCTTGGAGTTAGTATATTTAGTTAGGGTGGGTGTAAACCCCCCACTTAATTCAGGTTGAAAGGTTTTTGTTTTGTGTAATGCCCAAGTGAATTCTTTCCATGGGAAAAAATTTGCTTAGCTGATATTTCTCAGTTTGGGTGTTTCGATCTTTAGCTGTCGATCTTTTGTAGTTCGAGAAGCTAAAGTTTTGTAAAATGAATAGGGACCCATGTGAAAAGGACTGAGCATGTGAGTTTGATAAAATAAGGATTTCAGGATGATTATTCAACAGAATATCTGGGACAAAGGAAAAGGGGAGTACTTATATTAATTGTTAGAGGACCTCCAGTAGTGATAGAAGAGGAAACAAAGATAATAATGGTAGATTTGTAGTAGAAAGAGATGACTGGCAAAGGAGGAGGATTATGCAGACATGTATTTATATTCCACCTAAAACTACTGCAACAGGGGTTAAGAAAATTCTTGGAGAAGTAATTAGCTTTCAGCAAGCAATATTACTTACAGGTGGGTACTGGAATTTTATTTTGCAAAAGTGAGGATGCATCTCGGGGGCCTAGAAGGGAAAATATAACAAAAAAGAGTAGAGGTTTTGAAGAAATTTATGAAAATATTTGGTATGGAATATGTGAATTCAGTAGTAAGAGCTCAGAGAGAATTTACATATTATTCTCCAAGGTACAAAAACTGGGCTAGGCAAGACAGAAATTATATTTCATAGGAGCATGTGCTTTTAGTTGAAAGTTTTGATACGCATCCAATAACATTTCAGATCATGCAGCAATAATAACTCAAATGAAAATATAGTTTAATGAAATAAAAATGAGACACTGGTGCTTCCCCACCTATCAGTTAAGCAGAGATGAATTTAATGAATGGGTAGTAGAAATTATTTAGCAGTTATTATGGAAGGTACAAGTTTCTTCAGAAAATTTAGCTAGGGAGTGGGATAAAATTAAGGTGGAGTTTAAAATAGTGTAGAAATAATGAAAAAAGAGATATGGTTAAGAAGTAACAAAAATTATTTAGAGGAGACTGACAAAGTTTAAAGTATTGCTGAATACAGGGAATTTCAGAGTAAGAAGAGGTGCAACTGCAGAGTGCTAAAGAGAAAACAAAGGACTACCTGGATAATATGCATGAGTTTAAAAAGATTGTTTTTAAGCAACTGTTTTTGATAATAAATCCAGAATGCAAAAGCTTTTAGCACAACAGCTCAGGCAACAGAAAGTAGAAGGTGCTGTTCCCAAGCTTAGGGAGCTTATAACAAGGAAAACAATCAGAGATCCTGTAGAGGTATTTGAAATATTTCAGAAATTTTATGAAAATCTGTATAAAAGCAGAGAAATGTGGAAATTAAGAAAAAGTACAAATGAAAATATTTATGGAAGAATTAAGTATGCCAAGGTTAGAGACAGATGAGGCTCAATTATTAACAGTTAGGATAGGAGGAGATGAGATAAAATTGGTGATGTATAGCCAATCTATAGGAAAATCTCCAGGAATAGATAGTATTCCTATGGCAGTTCAGAAGCCATGAGAGAAGAAAGTTATAAAGATCTGGAATGTTTTGCTTAACAGTATTTTAAAAGGAGAAGCACCAACATCCTGGAAGAAGGGGATGGTATCTGTAATACCTAATGATGGTAAAGACCTATCAGATCCAGCTTCATATAGGCCCAATTTAATTCTAAACCATGATTATGGTATAGAAAGAAGAATATGCAACTTAGTTTAACTTTCTTAACAAAAATATCAATAATTTATCAGACTGCATATTACTCAATGGCATCTGGATTTATATATAACCTGCAAAGAAAACAAAGATTTTATTCAAGCCAAATCATTTTTAAGTGATAAAAAAATAAGACTGAAATTGAAGAAATACTTACAAAATTTACAGATTACTATATGTGCATTAATCAAAAGTGGCCATTGGAACTGTTAAACCACACAAACTTAAATACCTTCTTAGAAAAGAATATAAGTAAGAAGTCCCTCACAAAGCTATTAACTTTGTTAAGAACACTTTACATACTGAAATAGCTAGTAAAATAAATTTTTAAAAAATAAAACTGCAGGTGTTGATTGATTGATAGCTGAACTATATAAACTGCTGCCCAGTAAAATTATATTAATTTTGTGTGAAACTTTTTATGAATTCAAGAAAATAGAAATATCCCTGTGTCATGGAAATACTTCAGTCTAAATACAGATAGTCTGGGGCTGGTTTCTTCCTCTTTCAAAGATCTATAGTAAGATTCCCCACTGGCACAGCTACAGAGTTGAGATCTTAGCTGAGTGGCCAAGCCAAGACCTCCAGCACCCTCTCTGTCCAACCAGTGCTTCGCATCCCAGCCCAAGTAGCTGAGACACACATACTTTGAGGTTTGATTTATATACACACACACACACACACACCTGGGAAAGGCTGGCACAGGTTTACTAGGTATACCCCCTTCTGCCCAGACTATAAGGTAGTTATCACTGCCACCACCCAACTCTTTATCAGGTACTTTAAGGCCCTTATCAAAGGGTGTCCAGTCTTACTGTGTAATGTTATTATCAATAATGGTAGTTTGTCCAAGAGCAAGGCTATTAGGAATGGTCTGTAGTGTCACCAAATAAATATGCAAGTACTCCCAAAACTTAAATGCGTCTCAGAAAGATCAGTCACAATGAAAGGTTTAAATACATTTAATAATAAATAATAAAAGAACAAGAAAATACTCAGTATATACATACAGTTATATAAGAGTTCAAAATCACAGTAAATATTTAAAATAACATTGCAGGACAGTCTCAAATAAATAAAGAATAACATCTAAACTATGCTTCACTATATTCCTGACTGAATCTAAGAGAATTATACTGTTCCCTAGACTTACTTAATCATAACAAGGCAGATATGTGATGAATGGATCTTGTCAGGTCAAAGACAAAATACAGAATGCTGTATCTTACTCAGAGACTTCACAAATTAATATCTCAAATATTACTGCTGGGATAATTGCATAATTTCTTGTCATCTGACTTCAGTTTTCTCAGGCTCAAAACAACTATTGATGCCAGCTGGTAGCATTTAGCATCTACCTGTGAAAATACACAGACAATGGCTTTTCAGTCAGATATAGACAGATCCTGGAAGTTATAAAACAATTACCTTCTTACACATTTCAAAACTAGCAATTATTTCACAATGAAGACAGTTCCCTAGTATAGACATTGTGTCTGTTACTGTACTGAAACTGAAAAATAACATCTTGTTATGGCCCAGCCATAAAGTAATTTAATTTTAACTATTTTCTGAAGTGTTGCAAGTCAACCTCCTGTGTTCCAGTTTCCTTGTTAAAATATATACATTTAAACAGTTACAATAGTGTATATACATTTTTGTTCTTTTCCAGTAGGGTATACTGTGGAGACATCTTTAAGCTCAGTCCTTTACAAACCCTTTTCAACACACATGTCTGCACAAAGCACAAACCTAGTTTGATATACACATAACATACAGTTCTAATAAGGTTGTAACACAAGCATCTTACATGAAGCATGTTGACATTCACAAATGACACATAACCATTTACAAAATTCCAGACAGCTGTGCTGGCAATATTTCTCTTTGTCACACTTCTATATAAATCATGTTGCTGTTCACAAATGACATAAAATTATTTACAAAATTCCAGACAGCTAGCTGGCAGTATCTCTTTTTGTTACATTTCTATAAAAATCATATAAATATTCACAAATGACATGTACTTATTTACAAAATTGCAGATAGCTGGGCTGGCAGTATATCCTTTCGTGACATCTGTTGTCAAGTGCTTATCTCTATAATGGCTAAAAGAATATCAAAGATGTTTGCCAGAATTGGTAAACATGGATCAGTGTGGTTTTGTGGAGGGAGACAAACATTTGACAACATTCATAAAACAGTGATGATCCAGAAGGAAGCACAATGTAAGAAAATACCACTGTTATTGTTGATTCTTGGTGTAGAGAAAGCATTTGACAGAGTAAGTTGTGATTTTATGAGTAGAGCAGTGGATGTATTTGCATTCCCTAACACAATAATAAAGTTAATTAGGAGGATATATGAGGGATAGGAGGTGAAAATTAAAGTGGAGGGATGGGCATCTCTGATACATTCTGTTTGAACAGAGGAACCAGACAGAGGTGTCCTCTTTCCCCTGTGCTATTTGTGTTATATCTAGAATCACTGGCAAAAATAGGGGACTTGGAAATTCAGGGATATAATTGGTATGGTGATCAAGAAAAGTTGTCTTTATTTGCAGATGATATTATTTTGTACATGATAAAACCAGAAAAGGAATTTTCACTGTTGTGGAACATTTTGAGACAGTTTCAAGTCTTTTGTGGATACAAAATTAATGAAGATAAAAGAAAGGCAATAGCTGTAATCTATGCAACCACTCATAAATTGGATCAGCAATATCCATATTTATGGGGACATAATAAAAGTACGTACTTAGATTAAAAAGGATTCTGTTATGGCAGCTAAGGATGTACGGTAAGAGACTAAACAAAAGATAATACAAAAATTGAGAAACTGGGAACTCCATTTTATGGATGTGGTTAGCAAAATATAAGCAGTGAAAATGTTTTTAGTCCCTTTCATTTTATAAACAGGTCAGTCATATTTTATCAATCAGAGGAAAAATTGTAGCTAGCAGTTAAAAAAGATTTTAAGGATTTTATCTAGTAGGGGAAGAGGGCAAGAGTCAAGTGAGATAAGATGATCCTTCCGATAGAACAAGGTGTTTGGGATTACCCGATTTGAAGGGAAATTTCAGAACTGCACAGTTAAGGCTCCTATACATAGCACAAGCAGAATGCTATAATTCAAAATGGAAAGGGGTGATGATGAAATGGGGAAGCTGAAGAAATAAGGAGAGACTGAGATTTTGGATGCAGATCCTTAAGGAGAATAACAATAGCCATACAGAATATTATATTCATAAAGCAGCAGAAAGTATTTAAGAAGTAAGTCAACATGGGAATGGAGAAAGGAAATTCTTCTAACAGAGATGACTGCAATTAGAGGTACTGAGAATAGGCAAGATGGGGCTGTAGATTGCTGGAGAAAACTGACAAAGGAACTAAGGTATTGAGAGCAAATAATTAGAGAGGGTAAGGTAATAAAATGGAAATATTCCAAGAATAAATTTGGACTTCAGCCTAGAGACTTCCTTCCCTATCAAGAGTTTTTATCAGAGTATAGGCAAAGAGAAAGGAATAGGGCGATCATAAGTGAAAGGCCAGAACTGGTACAGCATAGCACATAAAATATCTCATGATAACTATAGGCATCAATAGGAGGAGGTTAGAAAGGATTGGGAAGAGAGATTGAATAAACAATTCACAAAGAAACAATGGGACGATATATGAATGACTCTCAAATATGTAACAAAGTCTATAAGATTTTGGATTTTTGCTTGGAAGTGTTTGCATAGATATTTTTATACCCCAAGCAGACTCCAAACAATTTTTCCTCAGGTAGACTACAATTGTTGGAGATGTGATGAGGAAGAAAGAGGTAACTGGAATCATATTTTTGGGAGTGTAATGAGTTGACAGACTTTAAAACTTTCCTGCAAACCTCTCTGTCAGAAATAATGAGAGAGAATATAGGTTTAACTAAGGAAATTATTTCTGTGAGCTGTGATACAGGATCTGAATTGGCTAGAGAAAGTAAGGCTTCACTGAGTGTAATTATGGTGGATGCCAAAAAAGCAATAACTAGTCAATGGAAATCAAAGTCTAAGCCAACTGTATTAGAATAGTGATTATAGTAACAGAGATAAAAGAACTGGAAGTGAGATCTTTAGAAAAGGGTAGGAACAAATTACATAGAAAATTGGAATTGTGGGAACAATACATGCAGAATAATGTTTTGGAGGAGGAATTAGGTTTAAGAGAAGGCAGGAATTGAATGAGCTGTAAAATGTTTGATTGACAATAACAATAAGTGATAATGCAATAAAGATGTTTTTTGTTAAAAAAAATATATCAAAGCTGCACTACATAGCCCACACAAGGATGGGGGAGCTGGCATTGCCTGTTCACACCCATTTTGCTTTCCTATTTTTTAGTGCCCAAGTTACTTGTTAATCTCAGGTCATCTAACTGCAAACAGTTCTTTATCATTTGAACATGCATATTGGATTGAAAGAGATGATAAGAGTGGAATGGTCTGGCATTTGGCAGAGAAGGTAAAGTCTGTGAGCTGCAGTTGCTATGGTGCAGGGTTTCATTCCCTCGGCCAGTATTTATCTACTTTGTGATACTGAACAAAATCACGTAACCAGACATTCCTCTCAGGTTGCTCCTGAAAAGGATCTGTGTGTTCATTGGGACTACCTGGTTAACAAATGAGGTATCCATCAAAGCAATCAGCAACCTTTTACACCAAGGAGTATTACAGGTAGTATATCAACATTATACAAATTAGGATGGAGGCTTATTCTTGCCTTTTGTCAGAATAAATATGATACTGTATAAGCTGGTCTTGTCTCTAAACATTCATTTGATAGTAGTCTGTATCTCAGTGGAATACAACTTGTTAGAAAACTGTTTAAGCTGAAAACACTATCTACATCATAATTAATATTTATGGCCAAAAGCCTTCTCAGAACTTACAAAAATGTGCTCTGTATTCAGTGCTCAGTTACCTCACTTACTGAAAAGACAGCAAGATGCTGTTTTGTCAGATCTGGTGGATAATGTCATATCCTCAAAGCTCTCAAAATTTGTTTTAATGACTTCTGGTAAAGCCAAAGGAAAAGAAAAAAAACAAACAAAAAACTTAATTTGTGTATCTGTATCTTGACTAAGGCAGAATTTTCTCACCTACAGAAGGCAGCGTATCAGTTTGCCCGCATTATTGGTGGAAGGGTTATATTTTGAACCCCATTCTGCACAGTGTACATCTCAGAGCTTGGAGGATGATGGTTTGTTTCCCGGTTTCTCTCTTTTTTTTCCTCCTAGTGTTTCACTTTTTTTTTTAATCAAGGTAACCGAGCATAAGGAAATCTTTTGTGTCTAACTGGAAATGATTTGTACTGTGGTGTGAATAAATTAATACTCCACTTCTGCAGGTGAAGTTGCCCAAGTTTTTGGATTATACAGTTTATCTTGATAATGTTGGTTTATCATATTTATCTCTTGTAATGTACTGTTCTGCACACTCAGCTGTCCTGTCTTTTAGATGTTATTTCCTTTCCTAAAGCTGAATTGTTCTTGAAGTGAATTCTTCATATTAGGCTCCTTCAAAGGCCCTGGTTGTGAAATGGGATTTATTTCTGTTTTAGACTCTTTGTCCATGGCTCCCTTTGTCACAGATTGTTCTGCTCCATTAAAATTTCTTTCTTAGGAAACACTTTTGATGCTATTATTTCTGTAAGAATTATTTTAAGTTACAAGCCTTGATGTGCAAATCAGTGCTCGCTGTTTTTCTTAGACAGAATTTCTTTGGCTACTAATCTTTCTAGGCCTTAGGTGATGTCTGACATTACATTTAAGTAAATATTTCACTTGTTTTATTTTTTCCCTCACCCTCGGAAAACAGGTGTTGGATAAATTATACAAGCAATTTTTGAAAAGCTGATTGGTTTTGTTGCATTTCATTGCATTTTATTGCATTTGGAAAACATATGAATAGTCATTTCCACTGCCTTTTGTTATGATGTTGCTGGCACTCCTTTTCCAGGTCAGATCAGGGCCTTTTCTCTGAAGTGTGCTGCTATTTCCATAACCTTCTGCAGATGAATTTCTGCAGGAGATATCTGTATGGCTCTGATCTGGTCTTCAGTTCAGATCATTACCAGACATTACACATTTGAGGTGGAGACCAAAGTAAGAAGGGACTTTGTGATGGCTATAGTTCAGGGTATGTTAGTGGGTTAGATTACCCTTTTCTATAATTCAGATCTTAATATTCCACTCAAATGTAGAAACTGAGAAGTGGATAAGTACAGATCCCATATTGACTAGCTGTGTGATAAACTCACGGTGGCACCAGATATTTGAAATCATTCCCTATTCTCAGGAGCAGAATCCTCCTTGCATTACCTTCCTTCCTTTTATCCTGTTTTTATGATTATCTCTTATGTGATTCTGTATAAATGGATGAGTGGTATCTGATGAATAACAGCTGGGGTTCTCCTTGTAATGAGAAAAAGCCTGCTGTGCATCTGTTTTATATGTTGATGGCATGAAACTGTAAAGTATTATGAGATTATCTCCATACAGTAAGGTTGCGTACAATGATGCATAGATTTGTTATCATTCATGCATACTGAAAAGAGGCAATCTAGCCACAGAGTTTGCTAAATTGTATACAGGGGTGCAGGCAGTCTGATATTTCTTTGTTGGTTAAATGATTTCTACAGTAGCGCTTTTAATGTATACCAAGAACTGTACTTTTCCACTAATAAACTGAATGCTGTTCTCATTTATACAGTAGTTACCACTAGTGACCACAGCCTGTAATTAAAATAACACTGAGTTATGTATTTATCAATGTTATACTCTTTGCCTAAATCAATACCTTTTGAACTTGACCTTATGTGCCATTTTTTTCATTTAGGTCAATTAATAACCAATTATTAGTCTTAACTCCAACTCATGGGTTTAGTGGTTTACTCATCATTGTAACTAACCTGTACAGTGCACTCATCATTGTAACTAACCCGTACAGTGCATCTTTTTTGTAGCTTGATTTACTGCTTTTAATTTCTTGATTATTTATTTATTTTGCCTTGTGTCCCAGGATGTGGATGAAAACAGTTTTGTAATCAGTTCAATTACCCTGTTAACAAATGTGAAATAAATAAACAAAAACTAAATATGGGACCTGGCCAAACCCATATGAGGAGAAAGAAAACCGGAAAATGATACTGAATATTTGCTATGATGGCGGATGATATGCTAGCATTGCTGCATCAAAGGACTTGGCTCACTGGTTCAGTTCTTTGGTGCTGTCACTTTCGTGCAAAGTTTGCATGTTCTCTCCACATTCATGTGGGTTTTTACTAGCGCCTCCAGTTTTTTTTTGCAACTTTTGCCCTCACTGTCTGGTGATCATTATGCCCTCTCTTCATCAATCAGCCCATTCATTCCCTTCAACAGGTGAAAATGCACCGAAAAGGGTCATCTTCAAGGCAGCCATAAGAGTGGTTTGAAGTATTTTTGTTTTTCTTCAAGGCCCTAAGGTGTGCACAGCAGGTGAGGTATGAGGAAGAGTATGCAATGGACTGTCTACACTGGGTGTTCCCTCACTTCCACAAGGGGTTGTCCACTAAGCAGCCCTGCTCCTCATTTCATGACATAATATGTGGTCTCTCCAGTCTCCACCAGGTTGGTCACATTGCCCTGAGTGCTCACAAATCCCATCCCCCACTCTCCAGAGATGTCAACAGGACACACACCTTCACTCCTCCCTGCCTACCTGGCCTCTCCAGTGCCGTAACTACTATTTGAACTCCGATCACCTAATTAGAGGTCAGGGCTCCATCTGTCTCCATCACAGACAATTTGGGTCTCTGATTTCATCCCACATTCCAAAGACGGGCTGGCATCCCATCTGTGGCATGCCTTTTCCTGCCCTGCATGCTTTCCTTGCCAGCATATGTTGTGGTTTTCTGTGATCCTAGATTAGATTAACTTCGTGTATCAGATGTACCTATGTATGCATATATGTATGTATAAATGCATGTAGGCTTGGTACATAACTTATACAACTGCACACTTCCTATTTGCATATTAAAACTTACTGTTTCTTGGGCACTATATCAGTTTCAGTTATCATTTGTGTTTAAAGTTTTGTATTTGTTTCTGTTCTTTATTTTTATGTTTTGACATATTTGTTTGTGTTACTAGGAGATGAAGCCTTGCTCAATGGACTTTTACTGAAAATAGGCCCTGCTCAGTTGGACAGCTTCATAAGCAACACCCAGATAAACAAATATATTTGAAAGATAATCTTCTGTGTTGTTTGGCAATGCAGACACACATACATATTTTCAATACTGAAAGCTTGGTTTCACTCATCTACAGTTCAAAGGATCATAAGATCATAGGAAGTTACTAGGCTAATGGCCCTAGGACCCTTACAAGCCTAGCTAAGTTCTTGCCCTAATTTGCATGATAAAAACCTTTTGCTCCTGTTCAAGAGGGATACAGGTGGAAACCCCGTGGTGAATTTACACTTATCCATCCAATTGTCCAGATTGCGTTTGAAGAGGGCCAATGAAGTGCTCTGTTTAACATGAAGTGGGAGTCTGTTCCAAAGGTGTGATTACCTCTGGGAGACAAGTCTGTCCCTCCAGCAGGTTTTATTAATGTCACATTCCAGGTTAAGGCCTTTAGAGTGAGGAACCCGTGTACCATTTGACTTATGGATATGCAGCATTTTCAATAATGCAGGGTCTGAGACTGCCTTATATGCAAGGCAGAGGTCACCTCTGAGTAGTTTCAGTGTATGATGACAACTTTATATTGATGTGAAAATTTTAATGATGTCATAAAACTCAGACTGCAATTTATTGTTGCAAACAGAGAATATAAAATCTAGAGGAGAGGTTAAATTTTGCCTTAAAACTTTTTATTAATAATATCCACATAGTAGACTTCTTCTTTCGGCTTTTTCCCTGGTTAGGGGTCACCACAGTGGATCACCTGTCTGCTCATGATTGGCAGTGGAGTTTTACAGTGTCGAGTTGCCAGCCTGGCACCCAACCTTCCACAGAAGGTACACACACACACTCACACCTATGGCCAATTTAGAGTGTCCAATCCACCAGTCCATTTTGGGGTGTGGGAGGAAACTGGAGCACCCAGAGGAAACTCACGCGACCACATAGTAGACTGAATATGTTTATAACTGACCCAGAGACTGGAGTGATAACAGTGTACACTCATGTTGGGCTATAGAAAGGCATAATTAGGTCAGAGAAGTAATCAGAAAAGGTCATGCACTACAACAATAAAAATCCAAAGTAACAATATGCCTGACTAAAACCTAGACAACTCAAATTTGATTAGCAGCTTGGGCACTGGAGAAACCAGGTGGGGAGGGTGTCGTTTCTGCATGTAATCAAGCACTCCATTTGTAATTGCACAGCAGATAGCCAGTGAATTCAGCATGCCTGGGAGGCTGGGACCTAATGATGTTATGTGCAGAGATGTGTAGTGCAGCTCTTCCAGTTACAGCATGTAAAACATTTGTTGGTGTAGTAAGATAGTGTATGCGAAGCTGCTCTGATGTTCCATTCCACGTTTTTTCCTTCCCAACCTGCCAGTAGCTACGGTGATTCCAGCAGCAGGTGTGAGGATAATACTGAGGACACTTAAGGTGGGAATCGTTGGGGCATCACCAAGCAGCTGACATTTAGTTAGACTGGCAAATGAAGGGGAAAAAAAACAAACAACAGCAACAAAAAGAGCAAAGTAAGAATACATTTGATAAGTAACTAGTGGGAAGAGTGGAAGAAGAAAAGGCTTGAGTAAGTTGATCACTATTAAAATAAATCATTCTTTCAATATATAAAAGCAGTGGTAATGGTGAAGATATGTCTTAGGTATATAATGCAGGGGTTCTTTCATCTACTGTGTAGAGCACTGGAAATGTCTCACTCAGAATGCTGAATGACTTTTTAAAACAATTCCTGAAGATGAATTTTAGGATGGCCTACTAGAGATTCTGAGAAGGGTTAGAGGATGCAAATGAGGAAAGACAGAGAGCAAGTGCAGTCTAGATAAGAGAAGGGAATGGAAGGAGCGTGATCTCTGTGAGCAGTATCCTGATAACGAGGTCAGGAAGCAGAATTCAAAAGGAAGAATGGAGCAGAGAGTATGAGGCATAAATGGCAGATTGTGGTAACGAGTTTCAAATCTGAGATGCAGCGAACGAGAGAGACTGTATCTGCAGAACACGCTTTCTAGGTGGTGGAATGTAATTCTTGGGATCATTTAAGAATAGGTGGGCTAGATATATGTAAGGCTGGTGGAAGGAATGACATCTGTATAAAGATGGTTACATAATTAAGGACATTTGTACAGCCTCCTTTGTTGGCTAAGTCTTTTGTTCTATTGGACACGGATCACAAGGAGTGAGGTAGCTGCCCAGTCAGATGGTTACCATATTTAGGACAATTCTATATTTGCTAACTCATAAGTTAATAATGGCAAAAAATCCTGATACTAATTATTAAAAGTTTGTGAAGTATTAAAAAATAGGTTGTTGGTGGTGAATATAAATTTTCCTTTTCTCAAAATGCTTTATGTTTGGTCAGGATATGTTTGCTTGTCAGACTATTGTCAGCCAGCTATTTTCTCTGCAGAAGCACATTCTTGTAAAAGTAATGCAGGTTTTGAATATCAAGTAGTTTTCCAGCAGACTGGCACCAAGGTTTGGAACTTCTGCACATACCTTGCTTTAGTGGATGTTCTGTTCATCATCTTTCAGCTCTCAGGCAAGGACTGCAGTCCTGATTCCAGAGCTCTAGATAATGTAACACCAGCGGTCTTTACGGGGGAAATATTAATTATCCTGCTATCAAAATACATTCTCATGCAGCCTTGCTTTTTCTGCTTGTGTTGTGCACTTTAAAAAGCTTAGGGAAAACTGAATACATCACACATTCTGGTTACTTCAGAGTATCCTTCTATTTATAGACCTGACTAAGTTAACAGATGCCCAGTTTCAGATAGACCAAGAGCAACTTTTCAGCCTGAATGAGAAAAAAAATACTTGCAGTGACATGATTCATTTACTTTGCAGGGCCGGTTGCCAAACATGTAGTTCATGATGCCTTTATGACTACAGCTACAACTCATTTTGTGTCATCCGTGTAAACTGAAACCACGTCAGAAGATGAAATGTGCTTGAATGCTCAAGCTCATTTTTTTGTGTAGCACTGTGAATCTTACTGACTTCTGATAGCAAAATGTAAGGGAAAGGAAACACTTGCCAGAGCCGTACATGCATTTTCAGACAGAGCAGGTGTTGGACTAACTACTGCTTTTGACCAGATACTCAGAGCAAACGAATTGAAGTTATGTATATGTTAAAGGTGATTGCTCATAACGATTAAGGTATTCAAACCTGTGAGGAAATAGCTTGGTGTTCATGGAACATGGGGCCAGTATTAAATTCTAGACATTTTAAGTGATGGTTTGTCGAAACAGTTATGTGAGAAGTCAAACATGCAGCTTGTTTACCCCACACCTCATTTTATTTAACTTGTATCACCTGTGGAACCACTTATTAGGCATTTTTAAACACTGTAAAAAACTGAGAAGCATGATGGCTAGTTTGGATTCCTCTAGCAGTTACTGGTACATCTAAAGCCAGTCATTGCATTCATTCCAGTCGGTCTGCCATTTTTTTATGTCTTAAAAACAGTGTAGAGTGACTGGACAGCAATACTGTGGAGTGGAGTATTCCGAAAAGAGCATAACACAACTTCACAATGCGGCACAGCACAAGGATGTTGGCGTGACACAGCTAAAAGGACATTAGTTATGCACTAGTACCGGCATCGCACAGTCATTCCAGGGATAGTGTGCATAATGAGTCTTTGCAGCCACGATAATGACAATAATTCCATTAATGGGCCGACTGCACTATGAGCAATCACATGACAAAGGTAAAGTGACATGCATGTGTCATGCCTAATGCTATGTATGCTCACATGTGCATCAAAGTACCCCATAGATGCTATGTGGGCACACCATGCAGTTCATATAGGGACACCACTGCAAAGTGTCAAGTCATTTTATCATATGAATAAGGAGGAAAGAGGTAAAAGGCAGTCAGAAATGGGGAACAGCAAGCAAACAAACATACAGAATGTCAGTGGGAAAAGAAAAGTTGTGTGCAGGTGAAGAATTGTATACTTTTTTTTGTGGGTATAGGTTCACAATTTTAAAAGAAAGTTAGAGAGGAGGTAAGAATGGGAAAGTGTCAGAAGAAGGAAGGTAGGGAGGATAGCATAGGGAAGGCTACAGGAGCAGACTAACAAACACAAAATGCAGTCAAAACCTGACAGGAGACGTACTGACACATAAGGGGGAAACACTTTACAGATGCAGACTGATAGAAGGTGAATGGGGATGGGGAGTGACACAAAATAATAGGGGACACAATGATGGGGAGTAGGGAAGGGTGAGTAAGGTCTGCCAACTCAGCTCAGATCGGAAGCCACTCCTCCAGAGGTCAGTCACTTCTCTGGTTGACATCATAGGCAGAGTTTGCCTCAGGTGGCCTGATGATCAGGGCCAACTGGCTGCACAAAGCTATAAGCCAAATGACTACATGAAGTGACACTCCAAGATGCCAGTGAGGGCACTGAGCCACCAATTCTCTAGCTGCTGCAGCTCCTACCATATAATACATGAGGGGTCTTCCATGCCAGATGTCAGATGAGAAACCTTTGCTCCCCTCAAGTGGTGGCCACAGAGGCCACCAGTGAAGTCTCCAGATCACATTGCACAGGGTGACCTTCATCCCCCTGTGGAGAGACAGATCTGGGGACTTCATTTAATTAAGACATTACATGACTGCAAACAGTATGCTGCACTTATATAGTCTATCCCATTTCCTGTGGCATGCATTCCTGTTTTCTTCATCTCCCAAGGGACTGGGAAACATAAAAAGCAGTAATGAGCACAGCATATTCCTGACAGCAGAAAGAAATTACATCTGCAGGTGGTACACCTACTGTACAGTGACAATCCAAGAACACAATACTTACAATAAAACTCTCTCTCTGTCTAATTTCTTCTTTACCCTGTGGAAGAAGGCCTGGGTAGTGCCTCCTCAGGTCACTGTATTTGTGCCTGCACTGCTCACCTGAGTGGCATCACCCACTGCCTGGAAAGCTGGTGTTAGGCATCCATTTTATTAAAGGGACCCTCATAATTCCCCAGTAGGTGCTACCAATGGCCCTTTTGCAGCAGCTGAGGAAATATTTTGCACTCCCTGCTGTACCATGGGAGAGCCCTGCCAGAATCTGTGCCTGCTGAGGTCATGTCACTTGCTAGGTGACCTGCAGGAGAAAGAAAATGGTGATTGGCGCTCTCAGACATGCATTGCTGACCTCACATGATGAGCATCGATGGAAAGTAGGCGCCTTTGATGCCCATTAATGGTGACATGATAAACATGGTCAGCAGTATGATGCAAAGTGACCATAATGAGATCAGGTTTACTCACATGCACACCACACATGATCTAGTGCAGGAACAATCAGGAACATGTCTTGTGGCATGGACTAGGTCTGATATTATGTCATGTTATAGGCATGATACATAGACAATCATGCTAAATCACTTCTTTAGCATGATTACCATAGCACAAGTCCCATTTTAGTGAGCTAAAAGCCATGATTGCCATTTTGTGGGAGAATGCATTATGGAAACAAACACAGAGAATCTGAGTATTATGGATATCAAAGTGCAGTGCCATGTAATCATACTGACAGTAGACAGCACAAGTGCTAATAGAACTCAGGACTGCAGTGACCACACAAAGGTGCATGAAAACAGCAGACACTGTCATAGAGCAGTAGACTGCATAAGAAAATACTACACAAGAGTATGACAGGAGGCTGGTAGGCTAGAAGGGCTCAATATGACAAGGCAGGAGAGGGTGAAGGTATACTGTGGGGTACATGGGCTCAACCTTACAGGGTACAGGGAAATGCAAGACAGGTCATAATCCTGTTGGGGTCTCTGACAGGGAAGGTGGCAATCGTTTTGGGTTGACCAAACCTAACAGGGTACAGGAAACAGGCCGGAAATGTTGCAGTCCTGTTGGGAGGGCTCACCCTTTCAGTGCACGTGGAACATGAACAGATTTGTTTACTGTCTTGCTGTGTAGGTGTCACAAGTCTGCACAATATGTGCACAGACAGCATGACATGATACAGGTGATATTGGACTTCCAGTACACCAGGTACTGGCTATGCTACTTGCTATATGTTTGATGAATAGCAGACAGGGCTACAGATTCACAGCTGCCACACTATGGCATATTGTCAGACTGGTTATACTATATCATCACACAGGGTTGTGGCCGCTGTATGGGGACAGTACATATTCACTTGTTGACTAGCATGGTCAGTGACACACACTCAGACAAATGCACACACACACACACACACACACACACACACACACACACACACACACACACACACACACACACACACACACTCACACACACACGCACACACGCACACACGCACACACACACACACACACACACACACACACACACACACACGCACACACATAAACATGCACTTATATCATCCAGGGACATTGGGCTGTAACAGCAACAACCTGCATCAAAAGGTGCATATGTGTCCGTAGGCTATGTGCAAAATTGGCACATAGCATTTTGTGTGCCACATGATCATGGAAGTCACAAATATGATCCAAAATTGCCACAGGTGTGTTATCTGTATACATTCAGAGTTTTCACTTTGAAAAGTTCACCCGTGACAGGTCAGAACATGCTTGATGTCAGTGGGTCACTGGTGGGTGATAATTATGGCACTGTTAGCAATATTAAGAGAGGAGGTTGCAATTGCATTATCCACAGCTGAGATGATCCTGGATAGGCAGGATAAACCTCCAACATCACCCATGTTCAGAGAAGGTTGTCTCTTTCATGTCAGTACTCCTCCTACACAGGTTTCAACACCACAGATGGCATCCAAGGGCCTCATTGCCTTTGAGGTGCATGCACCAAGCATAGTCAGGAGGGGCGAGCAATTGGAAATTTTTGCCATGACTCCAAGACATTCCCAGACCTGGGTGCCATCCTTGACATAAGTCAGTGGATGTGCAAGTCAGTAATCTAGGCACAGATGACCACTACACATACCATGCAACATGTCAGAGATGTTGAATGTGATGCATGGCTTTTATGTGAATCTGCAACCATTACAGGGACTGCAGGACATCTTGCAACACATGCAGAGTGATATGGCATATATGGGCTGAAGCAGACTTACTTGTGGAGAGTATTGCAGACCCAGGTGGCTTCTACTGGTGCATCCATGCTGATATGGGCAACTGGCTGTGATGTACATGGTAGGAAATAGATGTGCATTTCAGGATTATATGCTAGGCTTATGCAGATGGCACAAGCCATTCTGGACATGGCTTAGCTGTCCACACTGTCAATGGCTGCTCCCACCCTTGGGTGTGGACATTCCCATGGACTTGGTTGTTGCTGTTCCAGTTCTATTGAGTGCCCATCTAACTGGACAAGGCAATCAGGATTCCACAGCTCCACACCATCACATGCTCCTGTAACCCTAACATGAATGACATTTACCCCTGCCTATTCAAAGCATCTGGATGCCAACATTCTATTGGAATGCCACACTGAGGGTGCCACAGTGGGGTTTCTGTACATGTTGCCAATATGGCAGGATGTATGGAAGCCCCACTGTGGCACCCACAGTGTGGCATTCCAAAAGAATGCCAGACTGAGGGAGCCACAGTGGGGTTTCTTACATGCTCCCCATATGGCAGGATGTCCTCAGTCCTGGCACTGTAGACCACATGGTGCACCCAACCATTGTCGTAACCATGGAAGCTCCACCCCATCAGTGGAGGATGTGAACCCTGACTTCACCCAACCTCCTAACCATTTGCATCACTGCAAAATCCACCTCCCATGACCCTTCCTCCTATACTAGCTTTGCTATCCCCTGTCAGTCTGCCCTGCCCTACATAATGATGACCATTTCTTCCTTACCCTCTCTGGCTTGTGTGGGTATGGCAGTGTGTGATGCATAGCCTGAGTGTGTTATTGCATGCATACATTTTATTATGTCTTTGTCTTGTCATGGCCTGTAGCTCTGTACCAGACATGTCACCTTTGCCAGTGTCATGATGTATTGCACCCATCTCTGCCTTGCATGGTATTCTGCTACAGCCAAACTTCACCCAACTATGCCATTGCTGTTGTCATAGATATGTCAGGCAGTGTACAGTAACCTCATGTTGTAGTTTCCATAGCACTGTATTATTTTGCATGGTACAGACGACAAATATCATGTTGCAGGTCCTCAGAGCATGCTGTAGTATGCCATCAAATGTATCCAAGCTGTAGAAATGGGCCTTCACCAATCTGAACAGTTGTTCAACAATGTTACATGTCAGTGACAATGTGGTGTTATATACCATCTCCTCCATATTCTGCATTTTGTGGATGGGTGTCATCAGTCATGGTTACAAGGCTTATCCTGCATCACCTAAAACATGCAACAATGGACAACTTTCTATTTTCAAAGATATAGAATCATGGGAACTGCCTGAATGGTGCACAGACACTTTGTATATAAAAGCCTGTTCACTGTACACTACCTGGCAGTTGATAGATTGGAAGCCCTGCTGGCTGATATACCACACTCCATGTTAAGGAGGTGGGGAGGTTGCTATTAGTTGCCCGCAAAACCTCAGTGAAATGCCACACTGAGGGTGCCACAGTGGGGTTTCTGTACATGTTGCCCATACAGTGGTAGTGCTCTTCTTTGCTTGGAAATCAAATATGCTTGTCTACATGCTACAGCATCATGTCAAAAAAATGGAGTAGGCTTCATGAGGCAGACACCTGCAAACTCCTAATGAGTGCTCTGACAGATGCTGAAAGGTATCTGTAGGTGATGGTTAATATTACACAACACAACACAAACCTTTATGTCCACTGAGTTAGGCAGTCCATTCACTCCTCTTGACTGTGGAAAGCACATGCCTACTAATTTACATATCCTGTCTCTATCCACACAGTAGCAATCAACAATGTCTTTCTCATGGAAATGACAGAACGTTGTTTGCTGGTAGATTCTTCTGCAAGGCTGCCACTACCACATGTGTCCACCTGCAGAAGATTATGCTCCTAGGATCCTAGCTCAAGCAATGCAATTTAAAATGATAGTGTTCAAGAAAGGTGACAGCTGAGTCCTTTTGCACTAATTTTATACTTTTCTGAATCTTGACACTAGGTTTGATTACTGCATTTCTGTATGAAATTGTTTCATTAGCACGTTGAAACTTATTTGCAGAAGTACAGATCAGATCACATGGCAGTTGCAGATGGAGCTTTATTGTAGTATTGGCATTCGGAAAGTGTAGTTGTAGTCAGGGATGAGGTGCTTAAGCACCTGGTCAGTGGTATTGAAACTTATAACTGCAGCAAAGCACAGAAGAGTTGTTTTTTTTATCTTAGAGACTGTCTTTTGCTCCTGAACTTAAGAGTTTAAGGGCATCAGATTGGGAAACAGCACCAGCAGTTAAATTAGCAAATTATGGCCCAAAGGTAATGACTTCTTCAGAAGTATATCACATTAATAGGAAGTACATCTAAAACAGGGCAGAGACAAAATGCTAATGAGCCAGCTTATTGGCTGTCATCCCTAAAACAGGAGATATGCAAATATGGTCATTAAGGCCTGGTGGAATATTATTTAAAGTGATCTGCTAGAACAATTTCCTGCAAAGCAGAAGAGTTGGCCAGTCATCACCTCTAAAATCTTTCATTATCTTTTCTAAAATAAAAAGTGAATTTTGCAATCCACCAATAAATAACGTTCAAAAAGTTATGTGATCAAAGTCATGTAATCGGTTACCCCTCAGTAAACAGATCTACTAAAGTTATAACCTGTAATTACACTGTAATTGTATCATATCTCATGCCGACTTAGGTCTAAATCACTATCATGAAGCCTTAAATGTTAAACCCATCTCCCTTATGTTCTAAAACTTAAAGCATAACAAATAAGTGTTCCAAACCTCCAAATTAGTGAATTGAATACTTTAAAAAGTATAACGTACCACACAAAGCCTTACTATATTCCTTGGCTTACTAATCTTGTATTTGCAGGCACTACGATCCTTGTTTTGGTGAAGTCCCGCTATGCTCGGGCTCGCTCTGTGCCCCTCCCTGCTCCCAATTCTCACCCACCCCCAGTAGTGCTACAATTATAACCATAAGGCCACACCCCTCCTATCTGAACCAATCCACCTTGTACACCTCTCTTAAACCCCACCCTCAACCTCCACCTCTAATTCCATTCTGTACTCTATATCTTGGTATCTTTACTATAAAGTTATTAACTCTGCCTCTTACTATGACTTCACCCAAAACCTTGCCCATCACCATGTTACCTATTTCTCTATTATCCCTTATGTTAACGTCTTATCTCTTCTCTATGTATGAAAATCAGCATTATCAAGGATTTCACTACCCAAAATGCCAAACCAATACCCATCCTATAGCAAATATGGAAGGGTACTGTATAACACTTCCTGCATCTAACTCCTTAACTGCTGTAACATATCAGCCTACTAACTCTAGGTACATCAGCCCAAAATCCAAACACTATAAAAAAAGTTATAAGCAAATTCCTAAAGATCATAATAAGTTTACACTATAACCTCACTATTGATGGAGACATCCACCCTAACCCAGGCCCGTCAACCATTGATTACTCCAATTCTCACATTAATATCAGAAACAAAGGACTGTCAATAAGTAGGTCCCCCAACTCCCTCTTAGTTTTTCATCTGAATATTAGAAGTATAAATAATAAGGTACATAACCTGCATGCCCTCTTAGCAGTCCACTCTCCTGATATACTGCGTCTAACTGAAACCTGGCTAAAATCAACAACCTCAGATAATGAAGTTTTACCTCCAGGGTATAACATACTTAGATTGGACCATGTTACTAGGAAGGGAGGAAGAGTAGCTATACTCTTCAGATCAACTCTAACTGCTACTATAAACCCCATACAACCTCCCCAGGTCAATAATGCAGAAGTTATTTCTACGAAATTTCTGGTTAATAATAACAAAAGCATAAATATTGTCTGTATTTATATTCCTTCAGGGAATAATGTCACAACCCTTGCAGATATCCTCCACTGGTTAGCTAGTAACTATCTCCAAGAAACCATAGTACTTGGTGATTTTAATATAGACTGGAACACCTGTTCCTCAGAATCTTCCACTACACATGTTAACCTATATGGATTTACACAGATAATATCCACCCCAACAAGGATAGACAAATCTAATTGCAAAGAAAGTATATTAGACTATATACTTATCAATAGTCACCCCCAATTATATACATCTGGAACTCTCCCCGATGACCTCAGTGATCACTTTTTCACCTATATAATTAAATACAAAACCAATAATCCCCACCAGCCCACCTATAGAACAGTTAGAAATAATAAGAACTTTGACCCTATCAAGTTTCAAGAGAAACTTAAATCATGCAATTGGTCTCCCCTAAAACACTTGCCCCTAGATGAAGATGCCTCTTACTTTAATAAAAAATTCCTGGCCATACTTGACTCCTATGCTCCTGCCCCCTTCATGAGGACTAAAACAAAAACTGAGCCATGGCTCTCTAACAAAACCAAATCAAGAATTTCACTTAGAAATAAGGAATGGGCCACGTGGCATACCACTAAATCTCTTCAAGCTCAAAATAAATATTGGCAATTAAGGAATGAGATTAAAAGAGCCATTTTACTAGATAAACAAAACTACTATTTCCATCTTCAGAATAGTAATGAAAAAACCCTCAAATGTTTTGGGAAGGTATAAATAAACTACTGCACCCAGGACACACCACCACACCAACTCCTTCAGCTTCCCCGGATAAACTATCAGAGGATGTTGCTAATTACTTTAATAGTTTCTTTATTGAGACTATCCAGGCCCTAGCCAGTAAACTACCTATTGGTTCCTCTAATTTACAGCTTCCCATTCCCAGTACTATTTCAGCCTCCTTCCAGTCTCCACATCAATTATCTGTTCCCTAATCAAAAAACTAGAACCCACAACCCCATCTGCTGATCTTCTCCCTGCTGAGTATCTGCAAAAAGCTGCAATAGCATATCCCATTTCTATATTAATCAATCGTAGCATATCAGAAGCTACAGTCCCCTCTATCTGGAAAACGTCTCATGTCATACCACTCCATAAAGGCGGTAGCTCCACCAAACTCTCCAATTATATCTTATCACCACTGGCTGTAATTATGGAAAAGTGCATCCATAAGCAGCTTCTGCACTTTCTAATCCAGAACCACCTACTGGCTAAATCTCAACATGGCTTTAGACCACACCATAGTACCACCTCAGCCCTTCTTACCATCTCTGATGCTATTAACTATAACAGAAACATTAACAAACTATCCTCTGCCCTTTTTTTGGATCTATCAAAGGCTTTTGATATGGTTAACCACCAACTACTTATTTCCACTTTGAAAGCAATTTTGGTACTTACATATTATCTCAACCACATTTGCGCGATAATGCCGGTTGCTTCCCAATGTTCAAATGCAACCGTTAATGCAGTGGAAATGTGAAGCAGTGTGTTTTCTTTCACACCAAAGGTTATTTAATTCAGGGTTATCACTCAAAAAAATGAAAAAGGTAATGTGGCTGTTGAAAAGTTTGCACTTCACCGCTACTGTATCATGTTGCTTTGTATAAGTCGCAATCTGCGTAATGCACGTTCCGTTTTATCCTGGCAACAAATACTGTCAAGCAAAGACTCACTGAAGACATAAATAAAAGAAAATGTTTGGGAGGGAAGTAGTACAAATAGTTAAACCAACTGCCTACTACTTTAGAGATACAACAGGCCCTGTGATCACATTACAGGTATATGCAGAATAAGTCACACAATGCCGTTCCTTGATCCTTTTACTTTTTGCATGTCTCCCCAATGAAAGTGTGGTTTGTAAAGCAGAAGTGAGGCCAACAGGGCAAAAAAAAATAAAAAAGGACACAAACCTGTGCAGTTTCTGCAAAACGCTGAAGAGAGAGTTCAGAGGTGTGTTGCCCACTTCTCTGTTACTTGCAATGCAGAACTAGTTAACGTTACTGAAGCAAAAGGTGTACCTGCAGTGATTAGTAGACAGTGCTGGGCCACTTCTGTACATTGAGCACAATGTTTCTTACTCTTACTACCTCTTTCTAACTTTCTCGATGATATACAGTTCCATTGCTTTTTAGTACATTTGTCCGCATGATTGCACCTTGGAAAACAGCCGTTTGTCATGCTGCAAATGTGGTTGCGATAATATGTAAGTACCGCAATTTCTTTAGACAATCATTCTCTCCAATGGTTCCAATCATATCTCTGCAATAGACAACAAGCCATCCTATGGCAGAACAACCTATCCAACCTCCTTCCCAACACCCTTGGAGTCCCCAGGGAATAATTCTGGGTCCTCTTTCATTCTCCATTTTCATTAATGACCTCCATACAGCCATTCCAAAAGCTAACTGTATTCAATACACAGATGACTCGACTTTGATTTGCTCTGCCACCTCCCAACCAGTATTGCAGACACTAACCCAAGATACATTTAACATAGTCGAAAACTGGCTTTCTGAGCATCATCTAATTTTAAACCCAAACAAAACAAAGCTTCTACTCTTCTCTCCCACTCAAAGGTCCTCTGTACTACCCTTCTCCATTAAATCTAATAATGGTACCACAATCTCCCCTGACAATTGCATAAAACTTGTAGGTGTTTTGGATGATAACAATCTTAAATTTGATAAGCATGTCAACCAAACTATCAAAACCATTAACAAAAAACTTGGAACATTATATAGAAGTAAACCATTTCTTACCCCCCCTGCTAGAATTGCCATAGCTCACTCTCATTTACTCTCTACCCTTTTCTATGCCTCCCCTATACTCACCAACTTAAACAAAAGTGATCTTAATAAACTCTCTTCCTGTTAGAACCACATAGCTAGATTTGCCACTGGTATGCCTTATAGAACACATCATTGTAGAAACCTAAACGATCTTGGTTGGCTAGGGCTACCCAGCCTATTAAAGTGCAACCAACTAGTAGTGGCTCACTCATAAGTACTTAACCAACCAGATAATACACCTGCTCTTAAAAATATTATCTACCCCCACTGTAACCTTAAACCACTTCGCTCATTTAACAGATTGGTAGTCCAAACTGTTAAATCCAAATACTTTGCTGCAGACTGTCTGTTTGCCAATCTGGTCAGTAAAACTTGAAAGTCTTTGTCTGATGACATCACTCTAGAGACCTCCCTAACACAATTTAAGAAAAGTCTCAAGCAGTATTTTAATTTGCATTGGCTATGTTCTTGCTCTAAACCTGATTAAATCTTTTGTAATACTTATGTACTATTACTAGTTCATCTGTTATTTTAAGTGTGCTATACCATACATTTGTTAGATTGTATAACTCAAATGTCTCAACTGAGTCCGTAAACTTTGCTAAATGTGTATTTTTGTCATGTTTGCTTTTGTAATTATCTTTGGAGCGTTTCTCCTCGGGCCTGCACTGAAAATGGACATGTATCCATTTGGACTATCCCGGTAAACAAATGCAGAATAAAATAAAATAAAAAAAATAAAATAAAATAAGTGTAACATTACATTAGATATATATATATATATATATATATATATATATATATATATATATATATATATGTTGTGTTGTTTTATATAGATATATATATATATATATATATATATATATATATATATATATATATATATATAAAGGAACTGAATGCTAAACAAATATGAGAAGATATTTAAATATTATGCATTTTGTCATGTACAGGATTAAAAGTTCTAATTTTGCAGCTGTCATCTTCAGTGTGCTGGATATCAATATAGTGTCATTAAGGCGAGGGAGGCAGTGTCTAAATTTAGCTTTCTCTTATATGTAAGACCTCAGGTTTTAAGTTTTTTTGTATTGGACAATGTTCCCATTAATACCACGGGCAGTCCTTGGGAAACCAGGATTGAGTACAGGGATCTAATTTGACAACTAAACTTAGATGTTGGCTCCACTCTTGTACATTTCTTGCAAGTTTCTTGTCAGTTCTGATAAAATCCTGACTGCTTTAAAGACAAAGGTGCTTAACTGCGATCAGTGAAAAAAACATTTTCAGAGGGGTGCCTTGTGGCAGAGCTTCTGCTATTTCAGTGTCAGGGATCGACATAGTGACCACAGGCCCCGAAAGGAAAGAAAAGAGGAAAAAAATATACTAAACTGAAATATTATGTTGACGTAATAGGTGTTTACTAGGCAAATGACCACAAGGGCCTTTTTAAGTCTAACCATGCATCCCAAATCTTTGACAAGTTCTAGTACCCTTGATAAGTGTAAGCAGGGGCTTGGGAGATGAACCATTTACAGGTCGCCTGTGTCCATTGGAGTTAATACATAGCTAGCTAGCTTATTCTTAGAGGTAGAGGAAGGACTGTAGTGACTCCAAACAGGAGAATATGGGCTATTTCAAGAGTAGAGAGAAGGTGAGAAAGTTTATGAATGTAAGGTCAAAATAGGTTTAGCAGGAGACATACTATATTAACAGACTTAAGACAAGTTGCACTATAAAATGCACCCGCCTTTTGTATTTTCAGAAAACACTGTCTTGGTACAGTTACACACACACACACACACACACACACACACACACACACACACACACACACACACACACACACACACACACACACACACACACAGTATTTGATGGCTATGGATGTGAAATTTGTTTTGCCAGTTAAGAAGCTACTACCATCATTTTAAAAAAGAAAGTGCCTGTGATTCACATTTTTCTAATGCTCAGTGCAAATCAGTACAGGTAGTGTTAACACTCATGGATAATTCAGAAAAATCAATAATGAGGTTAGACAAGAGGGAAAATAGCATGATATGCAGTGTATGGCAATGAGTGCCTAATAACATGGAAATGAGAAACCACATGCAAATGAGACAGACAATGTATACAAATGATGAGACCCAAAATGGTGGGGCGATACAGAAACATATAAATTGTGCATGCTGCCCTGCAGTTTATACCTACTTTTTACACTGAGAATCATGGGTTACTTTTGAGGAGTGATTTCTGATGGCGGTAATTAGCTTAGCTGCATATGCTAATGGCCTCCATCAGAGCCAGTGCTCACAATGTTGCATGGCACATCCATCCACAGCAGTGAAAGAGGTACAGGCAGCACTTAACATGGCCCCAGCTGAGTAACCAACAGAATGTGGACCATTTCTATTGGACAATGAGACTGTAAGGGGCTTTGTCGAACTGTGTTTACCTCAAGCAGAGTCAGGAGGGATGAATTATGTGGCCATTCCTGTGGATACTAAGGTATTGCAGCTTTAACCATCTTAGCTCTAGGGATCTTTCAGCAACCTACTAGGGACATATAAGGAATATTGCGGGGCATCTGCCTGACAACTCCTCATTCAATTCTTTGATATTGTGCTGCAACTTGTGAAAGAACACATCTAGTCCCCAGAACTGCAGAGGCCAAAGATAATATTGCCTGTTTCCATGAGGTCCTAGGAGTCACACCCAGCCCAAATATTGTCATCAAAGCCCCACAAGTTCCCAAGGGATTGTGATAGGTAACAGGAGGGTTTTCTACACCCTTAATGGCCAGATGCCTGGTGTATGATGCTCAGGGCATTTTTCATAATGAGTCTATATAAACCTGATCAGTTCTTATGATATTCTCATTTGACACATGCCTGACCTATACCAAGGGTACCTTCATAAGACTTACCACATTTCTTCTAGTTGGTAGGTGCACACAACAGCTAAACAGACAGGCCTGTACACACAGGTATCATGCAAGCAGGGAACAGGCCACATATAATATGCTGTTTTACTGTGGGTTGCAGGTGATGCTGAATATGCTGTAGAGCCCTAGATGATGACCCCCATCCACAGCCCCACCCAAACCATGGAAGGTGTGGCCTGTTATGCATATATACCACAACTCATAATGAAGTGGAGCAGGTGTTTGTCCTAGTCAAGAGATGCCAACATTGCCTAGAGGCATTGGAAGAAATGCTGCAAACAATCCTGAAATCTACAGCCACATTTTTGTTTTTTGTTCAGTACTTCACCAACTGACATTATGCAAAGAGCAGCAGGAGAACATCTTGGCAGAGCTTTCCACTCCAAGAGCAGCATGGAGAGTCAGGTGAAGAATGTGCAGCAGCCGCACCACAGCCGAGGCAGAGGCAGGCATAATACATTGCAGCTCTGCACAGAACCAGCCCCTGCTCCACAACTAAGGGCCATAACTCAGGCAACACAGAATAAAACAATGGATGTGCTGTCACACCAAGGCTATGCAGGTCAGTGCATTGGCTGGACATACTATGCATCACACATCTCTACACCTAAAGATGCTAGAGGATGAGTGGGGCACAGGCATCATCATGTACACAGAAGAAGTGGACACTGTGACAGCTGACTGCAATAGTATGAGATGGGTTAGTGTCAGGGGAGGCAATCACAGTAGCCACATAATCTGGGAGGTTGTATGATGTCAGTGGTAACATCCTCCAGTGGTGGGCTCAAGGTGACACAACTTTGCCACTGGGATTGGCCAATCTGTTGGCTTGTAGAGATGAGCCTTTATGCAGTTAATGGGCATGGAAGAGTTAGAACCATTGCTATGGGCATTTACCCTAATGGGGCATACATTGTGCTGACCCTGATGAGCATTATTATACTCATTATCATTTAGAAAGAAAAACATTAAATATTTGAGGGTGCACAACAAAAGCATGGTTTAATCAAATATGAAGAATATTAATTTCTTCAGTAAGGGTGTAAAAGGTGCTTTCCCATTTACAGCAATTTTTGTTAATTCCATTGCTGGTTATTTTTATCAGTTTTTCCATGAAGTCATGCAGCTTTGTGATTTTTAAAGCCTGTAATATGGGTTGTTTCTAATTGTTTTATTGTGTGCATTTGTGTGTGTGTATGTGTGTGCGTGTGTGTGTGTGTTTGTACACATGCGTGCGTACATGAGTGTGCACGTGTGGTAGGGTTGCATTCCTGCAATCCTGCTTCACCTGGTTTTCAGAACTCCATATGCCTCATCCTTTAATGAGAACATCCTCTACTCTAGCAGTGATATATAACTTACCTTCTCTCCTGTCCTTTGTTCCCTGTAGGGTGGTCTTCATGTAGGTCTGAATGATAACTATGCAGAGTTACTCCTATAAGCTGGCCTGCAGCTGTCACATGCTGCATGGAATCTCTGTGGGACAGCTGCTTCAGACATGACCAAAATCTGCAATGTAGCTGTGGAAAAATACTGAAGTCAACATATTTTGTATTCTGTATTTAAAGGGTTAAGCAGAAAAATGTTCACTGCGTGCAAACTGAAATGTTCTGGAAAATGTTGATCACTGAGGAATGCAGGAGTTAATCTTAAACTGCTGATAAGAAAGTTAATGGTGCAAGAATAACTGTGGCACTGGCTGGTAAAAACAAGTAATCAAACTATCAATTTTAATGAAAGTCCTCTGTGCTACGTGTATGTACATGCAGGAGGGTCTATATAAGGAGAACTTAAAGTACAAGTAGCCAGACTGCTGGCATATTACTATCATGTAGCAGGTCTCCATGCATGTAAAATAAAGCTGTTTTACTTGCTTACAAGAACTTGGTGTGATTCTTCCAGAATATGTTAGAAGAGTAAAATCTTTCGACATAACTGGCTAACGTGGGCCCCTGCACGCGAATCGAACAAAGAGAGGCTGAAAACCTGCAGGTGGAGAGAGATCAGGCTCTCCTCGAATGAAAGACCTCCAACTGAAACAGGTTGAAATTAGAGGCCAGTCACTCTTTCCAGATTCAATCCGTGAGGTGGCAGCTAAACAGGGCGGAGGAATCACAAAGGTAAGCAAAAAGAAAAGCTATTTTTGTTGTTTCTGATTGGAATTTTTGTCTAAATTTTAAGGGACTAGTCAAGGGAGAAATTGAATTTTCTCAAAGTATAAGGGGTATATGTGAATAGATTCCATATACAAGAGATCTCAGGAACAGGAATAGTTTCTCGTAAGAGAAATGGGAACAGGAACCAGTTGAGCCAAAGGCGACAAAACTGAAGATGAAAAGTTTATGTTTGATTTACACCCAAAGAATGTAAAGTATTTAGATAAATGGAAAAAGAACATGGGTTTAGTGGATGTTTAAATAAGTCAGAATGTCAAAATCTAGTAAGATTACTGCGCAAACAGGCAGGAAATAAGACAAGGAAGCAAAAGAAGGTAGGGATTCCCCAGGCACAGAAATGGCTGGAGGAAGCAAATAAAAGACATAAGGAACAAAATTTGAAAAAGGGTGTGGTAATTCAAGTGAAAAAGATGTGTACTTTGTTCAAAAGGAAGATAATGAAACTTCCATAGTCAGTCGTAGTCACCAGAATCCCTCGGCCCCTCCCATCCAGTATCCAGACCCTGCACAGGTTATTGAGGTGCCTCCCGACCAGGACCCACCGCAATACCAGGCTTCGGTGAGTGGCCCCCCCATGCCAAGTATTATATTACAGAGAGAGCCTGCCAACACTCTTGACTTACGCAGCGGAAGTATTAGGAGAGAAGGGCACTGGAAAATTAAGGAGAAGGTAGATCAGGAAGGAGAGGAATACCCACTGATAGAAGTGGCAAATCCTCAAGCAGGCGCAGAAGGCGAGGGTCCTACCATATTGGTCTACTGACCGTGGACCCGTGATGATATCCGAAAAGCGGTAGAGGGGATTCCCCATCCAAAAGTAGATATGCGTAAATTCCGTACAGACGTAGGGGGCATGAGAATGAGTTATAGATTAAACGCTGTAGAATTTGAACAAGTAATAAGGCAAATCCTAGGACCTGATTGGCACCTTATTTGCGGAACTTGGGACCCCCTGCTACCAGAGGAAGGGGGAGCCTTGCCATTTAACTCCGAAGTGTGTAGAACCAGAATAAAGACTCTCCTAGATAAAATAGAAGAACATTGGAAGCCCAAAGCAGATTGGACTTGCATTAATCAGTGCGTTCAATCAGATGACGAAACCGTAGACAATTATCTACATCGTCTCACACAATGTTTTGATGCTCATAGTGGGTTGATTAAGGCAGAAAATCAGGCAAATGACTCGCCCTATGAACAGCAACTGAAAAATGCAATACTAAAGGGCTGCAAGAAAGCCATTGGTAACTTTATACAAAAGCATATGATCACACACAGGACAGCGCGTCTACAGCCCCTTATGGATTATGCTAGACATGCTGAGAAATACCTGAAGGAAAAAAAGATAAAAAAGCCCAGACTTTTACAGTTAGTGAAGATGGAACTTTAATGTTAGTTCAAGGTTCCGCAAATTGCGGAAGAGGGCGTGGCAGGGGAAGAGGACGAGGACGGGGAGGCATAAGTCATTCTGAGGATTTCGAGGGTAGGCAAAAGAGGGGGGAGTGTTTTAAGTGCGGTAAGAAAGGACATTTCGCCAGAGATTGCAGAGGACCGGAGAAACCGATGGTTGCTTCCGGTGGTACCGCATGACTATATGACGGTCAAAAAGACGTAGATGGAGGGTATGAGGAAGAAGAAGAAAGTGAGAATGGGGAAGTAGGTACAAGTGAAGACGATGGGTGGGGACAGGAAATGGCAGAAAATGAGAAATATCAAATGGTAAATCTAACAGCACTAGCATCAACTATGCAATTGGAATCCCAACCAGTGATCACATTGCAAGTTGAGGATCGAGACATAGAATTTCTTTGTGACTCAGGGGCTTCACGAACGTTAGTCAGAAGTACTGCCATATCATCCGATGTTACCTCGGATGAATATGTGCTTGTAAAAGCAGCAAATGGTCGTATTTACAAAGAGCCATTGTCCAAACCTCTGTGGTTTACCGACCCAGAGACGAACCAAACCATACGGTTCCGAGTAATCATTTCAAAAATCTGCCCAGTACATTTACTAGGAAGAGATTTAATGCAAGTGTTCGGTATAGCAGCCGTCCCAACCTCCACGGGGATGGTGGCAAGGAGAATAGAACTGAATAGTGCAATGCTATTAGAGGGGCAGGGAGATCTCCATTACTGGTATAGTAATGATTTGATAGAGACAGGCCCCCAGAGTGTAGTGACGGCTCTTACAAATTTGGCATTAAGCAAATACGGCATAACAAATCCGAAGGTGTCAGATCCATTACATTGCACAATGTATTACAGAAGATGTGCCGGACCTGATTTAGAATACGAAAAGAAATTTCTTAGTTTTAAAGTCACCAAACTAGTATTGCATAGCCTTTTTTGGGACACACTAGGTAATTCTGCAGTCACATGTAGCCTTACAAGGGATATGCAGCTGCTGTATAAGAATGAATTAACCACACATATTTCAGTCACGGAGGGTGAAGAAATGTCATGGTACCTCGTGGGTAAGAAAATAACTGAATGGGTAGGATGGACACCAGAACAGTTGGCAGGTAAGGGCATTCAGGTTCAAAAACTTAACTGGGTTACACAAGCCAGACCGACCGTGCACCTCAGGGAAGACAAACCGATACAATCCCCTGGGACATTATGACTATGTCTCCTTACCCCCATGGAAGAATCTCAATTGCAGATGATTCCAAACTCATTATGGTCGCAGGGTCAGCACGATATCGGGCTGATTAGAACGGCAGGACAGGTAAAGATTACACCCAAGTCAGAATTTAGACCTCATAAACGGCAGTATCCCTTGAGCAGAAAGGCAGAGGAGGGCATTTTACCAGTAATCACAGCACTTTTGAAAGCTGGAGTATTAATTCTGTGCACAGACTCACCGTGTAATACGCCCTTATTTCCAGTAAAAAAACCGGATGGGACATGGAGGATGGTACAAGACTTACAGGCAATAAATGCCGCGGTGGTACCTCGGGCCCCCATAGTCCCGGATCCGTCTATTCTGCTGAACGATATCCTTCCAACGGATAACTACTTTTCTGTAATTGATATCAGTAATGCCTTTTCTCTATTCCCTTGCAGGAAGATAGTAGATTTTGGTTTGCATTTACGTTTATGGGCAAGCGTTATACCTATACCAGGTTACCGCAGGGATACTGCGAAAGTCCGACCATCTTCTCACAAGAGATGTCCACCAATTTGGCTCAGTTCCAACCAGCCCAACGGTGCCACCTACTGCTGTCGTGGATGATATCCTCCTGGCGCGACTAGGGAAGAACTCTGTAAGTCCGAGACTATTCGACTACTACACTTTCTGGCACACGAAGGACATAAGGTAAATAAGTCTAAGTTACAATTTTGTAAATTAGAAGTACGTTACCTGGGTTATACTATCTCTGGGAAGGGCAGGCGATTAGATGACAGCAGAAAGAATGCTATTTTACAAGCCCCCATGCCAACTACAAAAAAGAAATGATGTCCTTTTTAGGCATTACGAACTTCTGTCGTAGTTGGATTCCCAACTACGCCGAAGAAGTGCACCCGCTATCAGACTTAATTTTTGCAATACCGATGGCGGCAAAAGATTTGCTGCACTGGACAGACAAGGCAGTACAGGCATTTACTAGGATCAAGCAACTGATAGCTGGGTCAGCAACATTGGGGTTTCCAGATTACAGTAAGACCTTTATACAGACTGTAGATTGCAAGCAGGGATTTATGACATCTGTTTTAATGCAAATGTATGGAGATAAGTTAAGACCATTGGCATTTTACTCCAGCAAATTAGACTCAGTAGCACGAGCATTACCACACTGTGTGCAAGCAGTAATTGCAGCCGCTTTGGCGGTACAAGCGTCTGCCACGTTGGTATTGTTCCATGATCTTACGTTAAAAGTCCCGCACTCTGTAGCAGTCATCCTTCTGCAGGACAAGTTAACATTTCTGTCACCTAGCAGACATTTATCTTGTATGACTACGCTGTTATCGCAGCCACACATGACAACTGAGAGATGCACTACCTTAAATCCAGCGACATTGCTACCTGTTGCTGAAGACGGTATTCGCATGTATGCTTAGATCTCATACATTCTAAAGTTCTACCAAGACCGGATCTTAAAGATCAACCCTTACTACATGCAGACTGGACACTGTTTGTAGATGGGTCAGCCATAAAACAGAAACAGGCACCACGCAGTAGGGTATGCAGTTACTACTGCAACTCAGATAATAGAGGCAAGACCACTCCCGGGAACTTATCCGCTCAAGCAGCGGAACTGATTGCTGTGACAAGGGCATGTCTCCTTTCAGAGGACAGGAATGTCACTATCTATACGGATAGTCAATATGCCTTCTCTACGGTGCATGTGTTTGCTCAGCAATGGAAAAATAGGGGATGGTTACAACCTCGGGAAAGACATTATGCACAAAGACCTAATCCTTGAATTACTACAAGCCATCCAACGGCCACGGGGTTTGGCCATCTGTAAATGCGCTGCTCATACCCATGCTAAGGACCCGGTATCACTTGGTAATGCCCTAGCAGACAAAGCAGCCAAAGAGGCAGCTATGTCCAGTACCTTTTCACTTGAAACCACACCTACAGAATTACAACCAACAGATAAATTTGATTTGCAAACCTTACAAGTCATGCAGGAACTTAGCACAGTACAGGAAAACAACGCTGGACTAGGTATGGTGTTAGGCAGAACAAAGGAATCTATGTGGGACCGGATAATAAATATGTTTTGCCTACTAATTTTTTTAGGTATGCAGCACTAGTTGTGCATGGCCCTTCCCATCTGGGCCCTGCAGCTATGGTTAGAATTATCCACCTTACCTTTTGGACCAAGGGTTTCATTGCATATGCAAAACGTTTTTGTCTATCCTGCATAGTATGTGCTAAATACCACGGGGGAGGGGTCAGAGTTGCTCCGGCATCATTTCCAACACCCCCCTATCCTTTTCATACAATATGTATGGACTTCATCGAATTGACCCCGGCACAACTAAAGAAGTTTGTGTTAGTAATAGTAGATGCATTTACTAAGTGGGTTGAGGTTTTTCCGGTGACACATCCGGATGCTCAATCAGTGGTTAAAATTTTGGTCAATCACATCGTCCCGCACTTTGGACTTCCTACACGCATCTACTCTGACAACGGCACGCATTTTGTCAATCAGATCATACAGAAACTGTCTACAGTTTTCCAAATTGAATTGAAACACCATTGTGCCTACCACCCACAGTCAGCAGGGTTGGTGGAACGCCATAACGGCATTCTAAAAGGCAAGTTGAGAAAACTCATGGCCGAGACACATCAGTCTTGGATTACCTGTCTACCTCTAGCCCTCCTTTCCATGCGCACAACTCCCACCTCAAAAGGAGTCACCCCATTTGAGTTGTTGTATGGGAGACCTTATTACGTCCCGCAGTGGCAAAACTTGTTGCCTGCGGAACGTGAGGGGTGAGGAGATAGCTGAGTACATGAGGAAAATGCTGACCAATACTAACAGCTGTTTAACGAATGATTGTTTTTCAGGTTCAAGAGACGACAAGATCACATAAATCAGACCCGGCGAGTGGGTCTGGATCAAAATAATAAAACGCAAGAATTGGGCATCCCCCAAATGGGAGGGCCCCTACCAGGTGCTAATCGCAACTCCAACAGCAGTTTGGATTAAAGAAAGGTCCTCATGGATCCACCTAACGCACTGCAAAATCATAAAACATTTTAAGTTAAATAAAGACTTGAGTTCCCCTGAGGAACAAACAGACAGCAGCAATCATGAAGGACAATAATGAGAATAAGAGAAAATGGTTCTATTGCAATGTTTTATTGTTTATAACTATTGTGATTGTAATATTTCTGTTTTGGACATTTCTGTCTTTTAATGAAGCTAGCCATTCAAAAGAGACAAACACACCAGCTGGCATCCAAACTTTAATACATATCAAGCGATTAAATATGCATATGCATCCTCAATGAATGTCTCAAATTGTTGGGTATGTACTGCAATACCTACTGTACACAGTGGCTTAATGTTAGGGACAGCCCCTCTGGGAATAAATGATACTTGGAATAGTTTGTTGTTTGAAACCACAGAAGTACCACTGAGAGACAAGGTGGCGCTGCCTCTTCTGGGGCCAAAATGAAACAGTGTGTTTTCAAAAGATTGGGAAAGTTAAGGTGGGGCTGAGCCAATGTAATTTGACAATAGTTCATAATTGTACCCTAGAAGGGCAGTGTGAGACCAAGTTTGGAGCTATAAAAAGACATCAATGTAAATGATATTAGTTTTGTTGAAAAAATGCTGTATGTATATGGCCTGTTATTTACGGGCTAAAGCCAAATGGGAGTTATGAATTTGCAACCAATATTACCATCAAAACAAATGATTGTTATTTTATTTGTGGTAGGAAAGCATATAAATGGTTACCATATGGCTGGTCAGGAAGTTGTTTTTTGGGATATCTGATACCAGCTATCAGGCACGCAAATGTGTTGCCTCAAGGTAAAATCCGAAATGCACGTTCTCTTAATAAACCTATTAATCCCGTTGGTAACATTGATGCGTCATGGATTTATCACCATGACTTGGCACACATCAGCAGCAAAGGACTCTCACATATGGACCTAGGCGATGATGTAATTGCTTGGGCTGGTATTTTGCCAGCATATGGGACAGTAAAATCCATCTGGGAACTGAGAAAACTGTCAAAACTGTTAGAGACTCTGAGTAATGCGACATTTTCAGCGCTAGAATTGGTGACGGACGAATTAACGGCGATGAGAACAGTAGTGTTGCAGAACCGTATGGCGCACGATTTCACCCTAGCGGCGAAAGGAGGTACTTGCGCTCTGATACACGAGGAGTGCTGCTCGTTCATTCCTGATAACGAGCACGCGATTCAGAGCCATCTTGAAATAATTCAACAAGTTTCTGAACTGACTAAACCTGGTCCAAACCCCTTGACTGACTTTTTCCAAAATCTGTTTGGAAACTGGGGTTCTGTGTTGATGAACATTTTAATTGCTGTATGTGTTGGTGCAATCATTTTTTTGCTGCTTGGCTGCTGTTGCATACCATGTATCAAAATGATAATATCGAAGGTTATCTCTGCCAATGCTACAAAAGCATATTTCTCTGATTATGAGAAGGTATACAACGTATCTGGGATTGTGTAAAATAAACAGAATACAAAATGTTGTAAGGGGGGAAATGTGGAAAAATACTGAAGTCAACATATTTTGTATTCTGTATTTAAAGGGTTAAGCAGAAAAATGTTCACTGCGAGAAAACTGAAATGTTCTGGAAAATGTTGATCACTGAGGAATGCAGGAGTTAATCTTAAACTGCTGATAAGAAAGTTAATGGTGCAAGAATAACTGTGGTACTGGCTGGTAAAAACAAGTAATCAAACTATCAATTTTAATGAAAGTCCTCTGTGCTACGTGTATGTACGTGCAGGAGGGTCTATATAAGGAGAACTTAAAGTACAAGTAGCCAGACTGCTGGCATATTACTATCATGTAGCAGGTCTCCATGCATGTAAAATAAAGCTGTTTTACTTGCTTACAAGAACTTGGTGTGATTCTTCCAGAATATGTTAGAAGAGTAAAATCTTTCGACAGTAGCATTTAAATCTAATGAGACAGGATTGTGAATAATGAATTCCACTGTCAATAATTATTAGTCACAAAAAAAATTCAACTAAGATGCAACTAAGAAGGCAGTCTTATTGGTTGCTGAAAAGGGTAAATTATAGTATAGAGATTTTGCTATCCTACTTGGAAGTTTTGTCGAGTGAAAATAGGGCAAAAAGAAGACAGTTTTCAAACCTCAGAAAAGATAAAAATGCTTTGCATGAAAAATAGCAGTTATAGTACATTTAATCTGTCAGATTATGATTCTGACTGGTATGAGGATGTACTTTGACTCACTTATGGAAGAAAAGTAAATTGCTAAACATAATCTGAAAGTCAGTGGCACATGCTGTTAACGTGATCATCACTAGTAAAAAAAGCAGATGTCACATTGGCTTATACTTGTATTTAAAGAATGTTATTACATTAAAAGTTGTCTGGGATGCTTTTTGTTGAAGGCGTTATGCAGGAAATGAATATCTGATAAACTGCATTTTAAATTAAATGAATTTAAGGAACTAGAATAATTTGGATGGGCTTTGTCAGAGAGTCTTTATCAATGGTATCACAAAACATAGATGGTATAAGTCACATTGAAATCGGAAAAATTCTGTTATCTCAGGACATGAATTGCCATTTTATATTCAGGAATTCAGTGCAATGACAAGAAAATTAATGACAATACTATGTTGATTACATGGTCCTAAATCTAGATCTGAATTTATTTTTCATATACAATTACTTTTTATCACAACATTTATGTCGACCTTTTGAAAAACTTTAAAAATGCTAAAGGCTAGTGAATAGCAGAAAACTGTTGTATTTGTTTATTGATTTTTGATTACAGGGAATGTCTGACTAGGCAGGTGCCCATTTTCTGCAGAGGCTCAGGATCAAGGCTACAAGGTGTAACAAAAACATTTTAAGAACAATAATTTTACAGTCTTCAAAAATAATACAAAAATGTGTACAATATAAATAATTATACAAAATTAGACATAAAGCTGGTTTCATAAAGGTTACCACAAAAGTTTATACTAAATGTACACATAATGCACACTTTATGGTGATCTTTATGAATTTGACCTATAATGTGAAAACATTGGTTAAGAACAGATACAATTTATATGACAGTGATTTAATATTTAGGGAGATTTTAGCCAGTTTATAGAGAAATTGAAGTAAGTTAGTATAATGCCAAAAGAAATTGCCATATGAAATAAGAGTAAAAACAAAATAAAAACTCTAGCAAAGATAGAACTTCCAATAAGTGACCACCCAAAACACTCTGCTTCTGCTGTGCCGATGAGATCATAACAAGGCCGAAATACGCATATCCACAACTAGTGGGGTCTGGCTTTATTGGCCTGAAATTGTCCATTAAAACAACGAAACAACTCATGGGCATTCAGAATTGCCAATTAGCTGAAACACCCGATGTTCATAGGGATCAATTGCATATATCCCATCTGCCTCTGATACAAGAGGTTTGGGAGGCCACTTACTGGAAGTTCTAGCTTTGCTAGAGTTTACATTTTGTTTTTACATATGAAATAAGAGAAAAAAATGGGGCCATGGCAGAATGTTTTAGGGTTGTGTTTGCTATGGTTCAGAAAGTTGTTAAATATTATTGTTTGTCTTCATTTATTTGCTTTTTTTGTACAGTTGTGGAGCATTTTAACATTTTTAGATATTGTGGTATTATATTGAACCCTAATAGCACAGCTTATACAGCTGTGATGTAAAAAATATTTTTTTGTAGAATTTACATCTGTCTTGCTGCATATGCACAGGTGTAATGTAAGAAATAAAACTTTTGTATAATTTACATGTTTTGCATTTTATACACATCTGTAATATAAGAAATAAAACTTTTGTAGAATTTACATCTGTCTTAAAACACAATATTACTTGAATATAGTTGAGCCATTTTCTTATATTTTCAGATTACCTTTGTCTACTGTAAGAAGGCTATGCAAACACCACTGGATTAGTAATACTTTATTCTCGTATGCTAACTAGTTATCAATGAACAAATTAATTTCTTCTTTCAGTTCCATGCAGTAAAAAGTAAAGCTTTCATGACTGAAGAGATCACATTTGGCATAAAAACAAGAGAAGAGGGTGGAATTTAATAGAAGTACATCTAGCTGGTTACATTCAAGCTATGCTATAGACTGACTATGAAGCCATTTTCAACATTTTAAAGAGGCAAGAGTGTTCCTGAAAACATGTATCAGAGTAATTCAAGCAAAAAGTGAAAATGAAAATAGGGAATGTGCAAAATGTCTGTGACTCACACTGCTGCCATTCCGTTTACATGGAAATTAAAGGAAAATGGTTTCCTTATGTCTAAATAGGGCTTGGAGTGGATTCTGGGAAAAAAAACTCCAACATCACTTTACAGCTACTTGTCCATTGAGATATAATAACCATATTCAGATAATGATTCTGATGCATTAAAATAGTCATAGTAAAAAGATAGAACGAAACAACTGTAATAAAGTGTCAATAATAATTTATATATTTATTTAAAATTTTGGTTGACACCGCGGTGGTGGTGCTGCGGTAATGTTGTCACCTCACAGTAAGACGCTGTCTGGTTCGATTCTCAGCTAGAGCGTCTTCTTCGTGGAGACATGCGTTAATGGGTGTATCTTCGTTGAAGGTTGTGCATCAGGCCTGGCAAGCCGGTATGTAAAAATCAACTGCCACTCATTAGTGGACCGGAGTTCCACTGTGGCGACCCCTAATCGGAAAAAGCCGAAAGACACAAACAAATTTAAAATTTTGGTTGACCAGGCTAACCTCACTAAGTCATTGGCTTCTTTTCAGGGGAGACCAGAGGGGATATTCACACTGACTGGGAAATTAGCCAGTATACCTATGAACTTCTACTTTTTTGATAAGTGCTGTGCGATCTTTTACATATACCTGATCTACCACTGACTCAGGCAGATGGGGTCTTGGTTTATTAACTTATCCAACTATGAAACCAATTAGTGCAGCCCCCCATCTGTCCTACAGTGTCAGTACTGAAAAATTAATTCAAGTACCAGGCATGGGAATAGAGCCCACAGCCTTGTGCACCAAAGGCAAATGTGCTACCCGTTGAGCTCCTGAGACTGTAAAGAAACATATGTTAGTTTTCCTGCCCTCTTCAAGTAAAGCAGCAATGATAAAGACAAAAACAGTACCAAAAAATGCAGCAATATGAACCACCTAATAGTCTAGTTCTGGATTGCTGAAATAATACATAAATAATTTACATCTGAATGTTTTGGGGGAGCACCATATCTCTCAACTTATTTGGTCAAGAATTCAGAACAAAGCCAGAAATAATGGAGGAGATAAAATGAGAAACAATTTTATATATTACTCTATTTCACACAAAAAAGTAAATAAAACAATGTGTTTTACATCAATGTGTATTTTTTGAACAATAAATTGCACAAAACTCTTAATCACTGGCATTATTGACTGACTATAATCACCCATGATTTACCAGAAAATCAAAAATGTTATAAGGGACAGGACAAACATTTTTTTCTGGACAGGACAAACATTTGAAGCAAAATCAGGTGAATGCTGCAAAAACAGGAGGAGTTTAGATGTATGGGCATATTCAAAAGTGAATGTCTGGTCACAATAACCCATTCTAGGATTTGAATACTTTTTTAGATGTGTAGAATTTTTAAATGATGTGGTTTTAATTTTTTGAATGTAATTATAACTGTCTATGAACAAGTATCAAGAGAAGACTAATAAATTGATGTTGTAATGGCTTAAATCATTAGTACTTCATAAATTTAAATTTATAATCTGATGTTTCTTCATTTCAGGCAGTTTAATACAGTTTGGCATTACCAAAACATCCACAGCAACAACACAATAAGTAAAGAAACTGTTGCCATAGTCAACTTTCCATCTTCAAAATATGGAACACTATACTACTTCTAAGGTGGAATCAATGGACAACATGTATAACTATTAACAACTAGGGAGGGAGCTGACAACATGATCAAAAAGATTACTTCATACTTGTTTTACCATGTATCCAGTTCAATAATCATTAGAGACTCTCATGAGAAACAATTCTAGTTGCAAAGTTCAAGATCTCAGATGGACAAGCCAGGAATCCCCTCCTATCCATCCAATAAAACATACAATCAAATCCAGTCAACATCAAACAATCAAACAATAGTAGCAAAAGCAGGCTTGCAATATCATGAATACCATGCCATCCATAACACCAAGATAGAGCAGAATGCTATACTATCTTGTATAATGTGGAACAGATGGATACAATGTTATACATTTACTAACAACTAGGAAAGAACTCATACCATAGTTAAACTATGGACTTTATACTAATAAAAAATATTTGAGAACCTGAGTATAACTTTGCTTGCTGGAGTACACTTGCTTACAATATAACATTTTCCTTCCAAACTGTTGTAATCCAACACAATGCATTTCGCATTCTTGTTCCTGAAAAAAAGTTAGATTAAAAATGCACTCATAGTTAATATTGTCTTATTTCTGGAGTTTAACATTAAATTCATAGACTTCAAACTGTGCAGTTTAACCACAGACAAATAAGCATACTGTCAGCAGTAATGTAAGGTAAGCAGGTAATGTTTTCCTTAACTAGGATTTAGTTTGATCTAATCAGTAATAGTGTGTGGGGGTGGGTACTTGCTGTTCTCAAATGCACTTTTACAACCCTGTTTATATTATTTGCCTGGAATAGGCTGGTTTAAAATTAAACAATACATATATTTTCCACAGCTACTTTTAAGTGTATAAAAACTGATATGTTTAACATTGTAAAATATTTCTGATTTTTTTGTTACTGAGGATTGCTTCTCTCTGACGAATAAAGGCTTGTGGCTTTGGAACACTACCAGGGTTTCATGACTTTTGGAAGTTATTGTGACTAAGCTCATCAATGAAGTTTTAAGTCTACTAATTTTTCTGTTTTTTATTTTTTCCTCAATACTAGTGTTGGTGAGGTTGGAACTACACAGTTTGCTGTGCTTGTTCATTTTTTATATTTTTATTTTTCATGCATTATTGATACCATCTGTCATTCTGCTGTCTCAGTCTAGTTTAAACATACTGAAACTTAAAGTTAGGACTTCTTTATTGGATATGTTTGGTTTGAGCTGTGTTACTGGGAACATAAACATCAGAGGATGGGAATGGAGTGAGAGTCAAAAATGTAGTTCAGCTATTTTGTTGCACAGGCTCTGGATACTTGGGTTAAATAGCTTTAAGGAATTTTTATTAATGGGTCTTTGTAAGATTTATTTGCCTGTAGATGTATGTTCCTGAGATTCTTGAGGGGAAAATGTTGTTCATAGGTTCATAGGTGTTTACTGGCTTAATGACCACAAGGGCCTTTTTAAGTGTAGCCATGCATCCCAAATCTCTGACAATTTCTGATACCCTTGATAAGTGTAAGCAGGGGCTTGGGAGATGAAACATTTACAAGCAGGGGCCTGAGAGATGACCCATTTACAGGATGCCTGTGTCCATTAGAGACATAGATGCCAAACCAGGGATGAATTTCCAATTCCCCAATCCAGTTGCCCAAGTTACACTTACATTGGGTTAAGGAAGAATGCTGCTTCAAATGGATAGGAAGACTGTTCCAGAGAAGGAGTAGTCTTTGGGATACATACCTGTTTCTTCAGCAGGTCCTATTTATATCACAGGCAAGGTTTAAGTCTTTAGAACATGCAGTTCTGGTGTAATTTGTTTTCAATCCTCACCACTGGCAACATTGAGGGATGTACACAATGGGAGGATGATAAGTACACACACAGTAAAATACAATTTCCCTTAAGAGCACACAGAGATCACAGTCAGTCTGAGGCTGGTATCTCCCTCTTACTCCAGATCCCCAATAAGACTCCCCACTGGCACAGCTATAGGGTTAAAATCTCAGCTGAGGGGTCAAGCCAATACCTCCAGCACCCTCTCTGTCCAAACAGTACTTCGTGTACCTGCCCAAGTAGCTGACACACACTTTGAGATTTTGATTTCTATATAAACACACACACAGCTGGGGAAGGCTGGCACAGGTTAACTAGCTATGCCCCCTTCTGCCCAGGCTATAAGGTAGTTATCACTGCCACCAACTTCTCCTTATCAGCTACTGGAAAGCCCTTACAAAGGGTGACCAATCCTACTGCATAATCTTGCTATTATCCAAATGGTAAGTGCGACCAAGAGCAAGGCTCTTTAGGAGTGGCCTGTACAGTGCCACCAAATGCATATGAAAGTACCCTAAGAGCTTAAATATGTCTCACAAATATCAGCCACAAAGATAGGTTTAAATATATTTAATAATAAATAATAAAAGAACAAGACAATACTCAATCAACACAGTTACTTCAGAGTTCAGAATCACGGGTAATATTTTAACACAACATTGCAGGCCAGTCTCAACTAAATGCAGAAAACATCTAAACTAATCTTTATTATATTCCTAACTATGTCTAAAAGAAATTACTGTACTCTAGCTACTTATTATTAGCAAGGCAAGTGCTAATGAGTGGATGTTCTTGCTAGGTCCAAGATAAGATACAAAATGCAAACAGTCTCTCTCTCTGAGAGAGTTCTTAAATCAATATCAAATATTACTGCTGGGTTAGCTTTGATGACATCACTCTTTGTCACCTGAGTTCAGTTCCCAGGCTGAACAGAAACTTAACATCTCTGTGTTAGAAATACATATCTCTCAGATGTGCAACTGCTAGGAAGCAATAAAAACACTTTATATTTTAAACCTAGTAATTTCTTTTCTTTCAGTACAATAGAAATAAACTTCTAGCTCTAGACATCCTGTCTCCTTGCTGCATTAACTAACTTTTATAGCACATCGTAACGCACTTAATTTCAACTTATTGTCTTGAAGTTTTGTAAGTTAATCTATTTTCCATCAGTTTGTGCTGTGGTTACATTCTTGAAGTTCAGTACATAACATACAGTTCTGTATAAATCATAGCAATATTCAAAAATGGCATAGAATTATTTACAAAATTCCAGATAAGTGGGCTGGCAGTGTCACATTTTTCCCCTCCCCAAAAACTCAAGCTAGTTTTTCAAGTGATCCTTGAGAAACATTGATTGAGAGTGTTGAGCCTATCTTGGAATACTTTACCCCATTCCCTGACTTGAGAGCCCATCTGAGTTTGCATTGCCAGCCCCACTGTGGTGCCGCACTGTCATATCATATGCTTGCAACCCTAGGCTCCACCTTAGTAACTTGGCATTTTGCTGGGTGGCTCGATGTAGCCATGTTAAGGGATTGTGGTCTGTAACTACAGTGAATTACCTTCCATACAGATAAGGCTGAAGTTTCTGCAGTGCCCACACTATGGCTAAGCATCCCTTTTCTACAGCTGCATAGCACTCCTCCCTGGGTTGGAGCCTATGGCTGAGATATACCACTGGGTGCTCTTCTCCTTCTGTGGAAACCTGGCTAACTACAGCTTCTACCCCATTGTTTGTAGCATCCACCTACACAATTTCTTTGCTGTAATCTGGACTGATTAACACGGGGGGGGGCTCCCAAATCTCCTTTAAGCTTCTGGAATGCCTGCTCACATGCTGGGGTCCTCACTACCTTATCTGGCCTGTTTTTCCTTGTCAGGTGTGTGAGGGGAGGAGCTATGGTACTATAACTGAGGACATATTTTCTGTAGTACCCTGCTGCCTCTAAGAATGTCTTCATTAGCTTTTTGGTAACAGGGGCAGGCCATGCCTGAATGGCTTCCATTTTTGCAGGTTCTGGCCTGATCTTAACACTCCCCACTCTTTGTCCAGATAGGAGACCTCTGTTATACCCACCTGACATTTGCTGGGCTTAATGGTCAGCCCTGTCCTCTGTAATCTGCTCAGCACCTCCCTGACATGCTGAAGTTGCTCTTGCCAGGAATGGCTGTAGATGGCAATACCATCCAGGTAAGGAAGGGCAAAATCTCCTGCTCCTGCTAGGATATGATCTACCAGTCTCTGGCAAGTCACTGGGACATTTTTCATCCCAAAGGCCATCTTATTGAACTCATACAAGCCAAAAGGATTCACAAAGTTTGACCTCTCTCTAGCATTGGGAGTCAAAAGCACCTGCCAGTAACCCTTGGTAAGTTCAGTAGTGGTAAGATACTTAATCCCACCCATCTGCTCTAGGGCTTCATCTGTCCTAGGCATGGGGTAAGCATCTGACTCTGTGTGACTCACACAGAACCTGGTGCTGCCATCCTTCTTTGGTACCAGCACCACTCGGGAGGCCCAGGACTACTGGACTCCTGAATTACTCCTAGTGCCAACATTTTCTGTATCTCCTCCCTCAGAGTCTGTTTGACTCTCTCAGGCACCCTATAAGGGGCCTATGTAATAGGCCTTTGGGATCCTGTATCCACATGGTGCTGCACCAGGTGGATGCACCCTGGTTTCCAAGTGAACATGTCCCAAACTCCTGTAACACTGCTCGGATTTCTTGAACCTGGGCAGGGGATAGCTGCTGGGACATTGCTATCCCTTCCACTGAGGTTTTAGTCTGATCCTCACTGAGATCAGTCACCAGATCCCCCTCAGATTCCTCTTGTCATCCACTGCAAATACTCAGCACAAAGGCCTCTGTATCATGGTAAGATTTCTTCATGTTAACATGGTACAATTTGTGGCCCTGCCTCCTGCCTAGCAGTTCTACCATGTAGTTAATATCACTGACCTTCCTTACCACCTTGTAGGGTCCCTCCCAAGCTTTCTGCAGCTTGCTGTATCTGACAGGACTGAGAACCATTACCTGCTGCCCTACAGCATACTCTCTAGCTCAAGCATTCCTGTCATACAAGACTTTTTTCTGCTGTTGGGCTTCTGCCCGGTTCTTCTGGGCCAAGCCCATGAGTTCCCCGAGTCTTGTCCTGCGGTTTAGGACATATGCCACAACAGACTCCTTGTGGTATTCACACACCCTCCCACTCATCTTGAATCAAATCTAGAGGCCCCCTCACCCATATAACAACTCAAAGGTGAAAAACCTGTGGATTTCAGGGGCATCTCTCTGTAAGCAAACAACATATGGGGCAAATATTTGTCCCACTCCCTCTTAAACTGGTCTGTAAATGCCCATAGCATTGTCTTGAGTGTGGAGTTTAACGTCTCAACAAGACCATTAGTCCGGGGATGATAGGGGGTTGTCTTTAGCTGCTTCACCCCACAGTACTTCCATAGACAAGCCAACAGGTCTGACATGAAATTGGCACTTCTGTCAGTCAGTATTTTGTTTGGGAAACCTACCCTGCTGAAAATTTCTAACAAAGCATTTGCCACCTTTTCTGCCTCAATGGAGGACAGAGCCACCACCTCAGGTTATCTGGTAACATAATCTACAACCACTAAGATATACTTTTTCCCTGTGGAACTTGGGGTACTGAGAGGCCCCACAATATCCATAGCTACCCTCTGAAATAGCTCCTCAACCACAGGCAAAGGCATCAAAGGAACTTTGACCTTGTCTCTTGCCTTGCCTACCTTTTGGCACTGCTCACAGGTCCTGCAGTACCCTGTTACATTTCTGGAAATCCCAGGCCAAAAGAAATTATGCATAATATGTCTCTTGGTATATTTTATGCCCATATGACCTGCAAAGGGAATTTCATGGCCTATGGCTAGAAGTGCCAGATGGTAGGTTCTGGGGACTACCAACTTTTGTATTCTCTCACCCTCTACCCCTCTCTCAGGGGTCCACTCTCTATACAGTAATCCTTTGTCCCAGTATACAGATTCCCCTTTCCCTTGAGAATCAGGTGCCTCACTGGCTACCTCCCTCAGGCCTTGTAATGTAGGGTCTGAGAGCTGAGCCTGTCTCAACTCACTCTTAGTAATCCTTCCTACCTCCCCTTCCACAGGAAGTCTGGCATCCTTTGACATCGGTGCCTCACTATCAACCTGGGTACTACTACTACTACTCACCTCTGCCCTTGCAGTCACTCTGTCCAAGGGAACATCAGTACCCACAAGCAGCTGTGGTTCACCTTCAGTATCACTGCTACTGGGTAGCTCCCTCCCTGAAGTAACCACCACACCAGTCCTGGCTGCAAGTGTGGGGTCTGTCTGGGTCTCCCCCAGGCTACCAGGCCCACATGCTTGTCTCCATACCTGACTGCATATAACTGCATGTACAACTGGTACTGCATTATCAAAATCATTCCCTGTCAGGACATCTGCAGGGATATCCTCAAACACACCTACTTGCTTGCTTGCTTCCTTTTCCACCCTCCCAGTCAAGGTGAACCCTAGCCAAAGGTATTTGGAATGGGGTCCCTTCTAAAGCTCTGACTGGAGTAGACTGCCCAAGCAAGTCATGCTCCTCTGTAACCATTGCAGGCTTCACAGTGGTTAGGTTAGAGGCCGTGTCTCTCTTAGCCATGGCCTCTTTCCCATTCACTAAGATAGGATATAACCTCTTGTGGTAGTTTGGTACTCTTGCTGTCTCAAGACAACTTACTGCTGGCATTTTGTTATTCCTACTTACTGGCTCTTTGACTTTCTGTTCCTCACCTTGCCTCCATGGACATCTATATGCTACATGGCCCCACTGGTTGCATTTAAAACTTTTAACCCTTGGTCCTGGATGTGTACCTGACAAGTGGCTTCCCCTGCTACTGGCAGACTCTGCTAGGACAATCTGGGCTGCCCATTATGGGTTCCCTTAGACCCATGAGCAGCACTGGGTGTCCCTTTCCTGTTCAGTGATGCCCTGCTTGCTAGGTATAGGTCTCCCTTCTTCCCCAACTCATCTGCAGTAGTGCATTGTCTATCAGCTAACCAGATTATCATGTACTCAGGCAAAGTGCTAAGGGCTTGTTCATAGGTTCATAGGTCGGTACTAAGCTATTGGCCCTAGGGCCTATATTAGCCTAACCAAAAGGTACCCTGGCTCTCGCCACCCAAGAAAATCATTTTCCTGTGCCACTGTCGAGCAGAGCCACAGAAGTGATCCCCAGGGTGACTTTCCTATCTACCATCCGATCATCAAGATTGTTCCCTCAATCAAAGGTCTGACAACCCTTCAAAAGTGGTGACCTGACATCCACTCACCCACCTATGAAAATAAGTGCTTAGTTCAGCAATATAGTCACACATACTTTCATCTGCCTTGCTTCTATGCTCACAAAACTTTTTTCTATAAGCTTCAGGGGTTAACTTAACACATTCTAAAAGACAGCTTTTTACAACATTATAATTCAAACAATCAGTATCAGACAGTTTAGAAATTGCATTTACAGCTTTACCATGGAGTATGGGGGATCAAGAACCATACCCAGAGCCCTTGGTCAACATCATACTGTTTACATACCCTCTCAAACATATGAATGAAACTATCAAAAGTATCCCCCTCTATAAGTTGTGGAAGAAATTTACTGACCTTTGTTGCTTCTGGGGTTCAGTTACTCCATTCCCCATTACCTCAATGACTCTGGTGAAGAGTCAGCATCTCCTTTTCATGTTGCCCCTGTCTCTCATTCTCCTCAGCTTCCAGGTGTCACAGTTTTCGCACTTTCCTCAGCCTTCAGACATTACAGTTTCTCATTTTCCTCAGTGTCTAGATGTCTCAGTCTCTCTGCTGCTTCTGTTTCCAAATGCTTGTCCTCCAGCTCAAGTCTCTTTAAGTCCAGATGTTTTTTTAAGTCCTCTGTGGAAAGGTTGAGCTGTCCATTTTCTGAGAGTTGTACATCTCCACGGCCAGTATGATTGTCCTCCTGGTTGCTATTCTGTGATGCAGCTGTGACTAAAGCTGAAATCATGTCTGCTTTAGTCAGGTTGGCATGCACCAGTCTTTTAGCCTGGCACATTTCAGTCAACTGGCTCCTTGTCAGCTTGATGTACTCCTCTTCTGACATGCTTGCCTGCTCTCCCTGACTAATTAAGCTAACAAGAAAATAAAACAATTATGATATGAACTCTGAATGTTCACTGTGCGGCTGATTGAGAGCACAAACACCTTCAGTGACCACTGTACACAGTCTACAGGAATTAAATATCCACACCACTACACCCCAATTAATATGTGATGTGGCTAACTCACCATTGTCAACCAATTAATATGTGATGTAGATATTCCACCACTGCTAACCAATTAATATGTGACTCCCCTGCACTGGCCCAGTAATCAAGGAGCCTCAGTCCTCACCACTGGCAACAGTAAGGGGTGTACACAATGGGAGAATGACAAGTACACACACAGTAAAGTATAATTTCTCTTAGGAGCACACAAAGATCACAGTCAGTAGGCTGGTTTCTCCCTCTTTCTCCAGATCCCCAATAGGACTCCCCACTGTCACAGATATAGGGTTAAATCTCAGCTGAGGGGTCAATTCAAGACCTCCAGCACCCTTTCTGTCCAACCAGTGCTTCGTGTCCCTGCTCAAGTAGCTGACATACACACACTTTAAGATTTGATTTATATACAAACACACACACACACACACACACACACACACACACACACACACACACACGCACACGCACACGCACACACACACACACACACACACACACACACACACACACACACACACACACACACACACACATGCACACACACCTGGGGAAGGCTGGCACAGGTTTACTACCTATGCCCCCTTCTGCCCACACTATAAGGTAGTTATCACTGCCACCAACTCCTCCTTATCAGCTACTGGAAAGCCCTTACAAAGGGTTACCAATCCTACTGTGTAATGTTACTATTATCCAAATGGTAAGTGTGACCAAGAGCAAGGCTATTTAGGAGTGGCTTGTACAGTGTCACCAAATACATATGCAAGTACTCTAAGAGCTTAAATATGCCTCACAGATATCAGCCACAAAGATAGGTTTAAGTATATTTAATAATAAATCATAAAAGAACAAGACAATATTCAATAAACACAGTTACTCCAAAGTTCAGAATCACGGGAAATATTTTAAAACAACATTGCAGGACAGATTCTCCAACAGGTCCTATTTATATCACAGGCAAGGTTTAAGTCTTTAGAATGGGTAATTCTGGTGCTGTTTGTTTTGTGGATATGCAGGTCATCCATCAGAGCGGGGTCTGACAATGCCCTGTATGCCAGGCATAGATCTCCCTTGAAAAGTCTGTAGGAGGCAGAATACAGGGATAGGGCCGTGAGGTAGTCTGCATAGGACATCTTACTTGCTCCCCATATTCTTTTAGTGAGGAACCTTTGTGGATGTTCCAGTTGTTGGATGTGCTTGGTTAGGTACATACCAAAGGGGGCATTGTACTCAATGATAGGTTTGATGAATACCGAATAGAATGGAACAACGACTTCCTTGGAATCAGATGCCATGCATTTGTTTATAAGTTGCGCAACAAAGAATGATTTCCTCATTAATGTAGACATGTGATGGTCAAAGGCTAGATTACTGTCTATCTATGTATATCGCTAATTCCCTGACTACTGGGTCAGCTCTAAGGGGTGTGTTGTCAATATGATATTTACCAGGGGTGGATGACTTCCCAAAGGATACTATTATGCATTTCCTGGCATTTAGTTTTAGTCCATGGCTTTGACACCAGTTGTTCGTCTGTGTCAGCCCTTCCTGGGGAACATTTTACACCTATAGTAAGTACAATGTTTTGTTTCTACCTGCATTTAACTGTTGTCTACTGCTAGATATCTTTGCATACCGAAAGATATGCGTGTAATCCAACATGATTGCCTTCTGACCTTTGTCTGTTATATTGTAATGTGTTGCTTATAGAAATAGTAATCCTTATTAACTTGTATACTGCCTTTTGTTTGCACAAGCGTTAATTGGAACGCCTCATATCTACGTATATACAAACCAGCGGTTTTGCTTTACTATATGTCATATTAACACATAATCAGTTGTGTAAGGTTATTGTCTCTTTCATAGCCTCTATCTGTTGTTAAACGCTGTCGGGTTTGAAGGGTTTACTTATACTCTGCACATGCTAGCTCTTGCACGTGCTGTGTTATATTGTAATGTGTTGCTTATTGAAACAGGAATCCTTATTTAACTTGTATTCTGCCTTTTGTTCGCACAAGCGTTGCTTATTGAAACAGTAATTCTTATTTAACTTGTATTCTTCCTTTTGTCTGCACGAGCGTTAATTGGAACGCCTCGTATCTACGTAGCATATACAACCCAGTTGTTTGGCTTTACTATATGTTATATTAACACAGAATCAATTGTGTAAGGTTGTCTCTTTCATAGCCTCTATCTGTTGTTAGACGCTGTCGGGTTTAAAGGGTTTACTTATACTCTGCACATGCTAGCTCTCGCACGTGCCTAACTAAGATGGGTTGTATCGTATTTTACCACGCCGACTTGTATACTTGTGCCTCTAGGAAGTGCTCAGTTTTCCATTTTGTCCCTCTCTAAGTTTGCATCCAGAGGCTATTAATAGATTTATTGTACCTATTATTTTCCTAGCATACTCTCTACTGAGAGTTGGTCATTGTATTCTAGGCACTGTGTGCTAGGCACTTTGCATTGTTAGGCACAGTAATTGAATTTCTTCCCAAGGCTTTTTAATATTTATATTTGTAGCAATTAGAGAAGCGGGATCTTTATAGCTTTAGCTGCTCCTACTTCCACTATAACTTCCACTATAACTCTTTGTAGGTATATAACTTTTGTAAGGGATTTCCTACTAATAATAGGGAAAAGGTCCACCTAGGAGTGCTAATATGGCATTGTGACCTACTTTATTCCTAACTATACAGGTTGTGTAGCACTCCTCTGTAATTGACTACAACTGAAGGTCCATACCTTAGTGTGCAGTATTCTAGTCTTGTAGGGGTTTATATGCACATGCATATTAGTGATTTTGCTGTACATCCTACCTACATCTAGCATTTGTATAATGTGCACTATACTTACGTATTTTTAGTTAACTGTAAAGAAGGTCATATCTGTCTTGTTTTCTTCAGACATTGCTTGGATGGTACAAACTACTGGCCTATAGGTTTTGTCTTCAAATCATGTGATACTGTGACTTTTGTTATTGTTTGTTGCATTTTATGCTTTGATACCTGTAAACTATGACTATTTGAGTTAACATGTTTTATATCACTAATCTACAATTCCTCTCTCAACTTTTTCTCCTGTTCTTCAGCTGTCCTGTCCCACCCTGAACTACCTGAACTACCCACTTTGTATACGCCTGGGTGGACACTTGGCCCAACCATTTTTACCAGCAGTTCAACCTGCCGCTTAACCAAGTAAATCAAACTGTACTGAACCAGCTTATCCCAGAAGGACTCAAGGAAGTATGTACGTCTGCTGCTAAATTGTGAATTTTATTACTTTTAGGCCCAACTAGGTGTTCAGTGCGCTCCCCTGCCTGAATAGCCAGCAGTCAAGCCCTTATTCTATTGTATCTCTGCACTCCCTCCACATCCAGATCCCTGATTTATATCAGCTCCTATTTCCCCTCAGCCTATCTAGTCCAGGGACTGCCCAGGTGGGTTACAAGCTGAATTTCTCCATTTGTCCACTAGATGGCAGTCTCTTACCACTAATCCTGACTAAGTCTCTCACTACTGGTTCTCTCTTTAAACTATAACGTTTCCTGTTTATTCTGTCTCACATATTTTTACCACCTCTGTCCTTCTGACTATATGTTTCCCTACTCACCTTTCAGCAACTACACAATCTGCTGATTGTTCCTGCTCTTCTCCTGCTCTCCTTGTTTCTACCCGCTCCGTTCTCCCTGCGGGCTCACTCCGCTCCCCTACCCTGCCCCCAAATCTCACCCGACCCCAGTACCTCTACCTTTATTATACCATAACCACACCCACTGTCTTCCCAAACCAATCAGTCTCCTCCTCACTAGTAACACCCACTCCCTTTTTCCTGCTCAAATTTTCCAACCCTCCTCATCTATCTGATCACACCTATCCAATTAGGCCTTATCATCCTCTCCACCACCACTCCCCAGCATACCCACACTAATCCTTCACTTACTGTTCACCCCTCCCCCTCCTTTATCAACCTACTAGCTACTCTATATATATCCTTCTCTTGTAACTACCAACACTACACAAAAATAGTACCTCTAAATAGCCTATTCCACCATGTTATCTAAACACTCACATATCTCCTATCTATTACTTTTACTTCTCAACCTATCCTACTTTCACTACCTCACCCAGCCCCACACTCCATACCATCAACACTCCTTCCATGTAACTAACCATCTTTCCTTCTCTCCCCCACATCCTTGGACCCCAATCTCCCCCCACCTTTATCCTATAGCAAACATCCTACTTTTTCCCTACAAACTTATTACCTCATATAAATCTCCTACCCCACTAATAACTAACAAACCCTTAATAATTTCACCTGAATCCAACCTACACTCCAAACTGTGCTATTACCTCTCTAAATCAATCTCATATCTGATCTGCAGTCTACTATCAGGTGACATCCATCCCAACCCTGGCCCATCCAACTCATCCACCACAGACAAGTCAATATTCCTTACTTCTTTAAATTCTCAGAGCATAGTTAATAAAATCCCAAACCACCATGTCTGGATAAATCATAATAAACCTGACATCCTATCCATCTCAGAAACTTGGCTAAAACCCCACATGCAAGACTCTGAAATTATACCACCAAATTACTGTATCATTAGAAAAGATAGATCTCACAAAAAAGGGGGAGGAGTAGCACTCATATACTCATCCTCCTTATCAGTCACTCCCTATAATAAGCCTACCCCACCCTTTAAGAACACCGAACTACTCCTTGCAATACTTCAAATTAACAAACATAAGCACATATGTATAGCTTCCCTCTACATCCCCCCAGGGGATAATATTTCTACTCTTGAACACATCCTCTCTTGGCTCTCCACCAACATCAGTAATGAAACAATAATCCTAGGAGATGTGAATATTAACTGGGCTTCCATTCAATCTCCTACAAACCCACTCAACATCAACCTCTACAACTTTTCACAACTAATTAACTCTATAACACATCCCTCAAAAAACCTCTCCAGTGGCAGTATTTTGGACTGGATTCTAGTCTCATATCCTCAATACTTCTCTGACAGGGTTACTCTTCCAGATCCTCTTAGTGACCATCTTCCCATCTTTACATACCGACTCCATTTATCCTTACATCGTTCCCACAACTATATTACCGTACGTAACCAAAAAAACTTTAACACAACATCCTTCACTAACTCCCTAAAAGCTATAAACTGGAACTGTCTAAAAACATTACCTCTCGACAACGCAGTTGCTCACTTTAACACCTTATTCCTAAAAATTCTAGACCGCCATGCTCCCATAAGGACAAAGAGAATAAAAACTAAAACAGCCGCTTGGCTTACTAAAAACACACTAACTATTATGAGGCAAAGAGATAAAGTAACAAAACACAGAAACCTGATCTCTACCACGATGCAACCAGATAACAAGTTGAAATGCAGGCAATAATCCAGTAAGTAAGCCAGTAAACGTAATACTGGCAAAGAGATAAAGCCTGGGCTCTTTACCTAAAAAACAGGTCCCCCCTTACCCTTCTTGAATACAAAACACTTCGAAATAAAGTAAAAAAACTCATCATTTCCGACCGACAAAACTTTTTTTCCACACTACAAAACAACAACAAAACTAACCCTCAGAAATTCTGGAAAGGTATCTCCACTCTCCTTAACCCTGGCAAACTAGACACCCCCCCTCCCCTGACCCAAATGCTACTGACACTGACTTAGCAACCCAATTTAACACTTTTTTCATTGACTCTATCTCTAAACTTACTTCTTCTTTCTCTAATACCACCACAATCTCCACATCACCTCCTCCCTCCTCTACCATTACTCTTCCCTGTTCTTCCACCACTCCTTCACTCTCCCCCACTAACTCTCAATCCTTCACCCCTTTTTCTACTATCACTCACCCCTCTCCATCTCCTTCCCCTACTTCCCACACTTCCCAGTGTCCTCCCTTCTCATTAAAACCAATTCCCACTTTTACTATAAAAAAACTCCTTCAGAAATTGAAGCCATGCTCCAATGCTCCAGATGATATCCCTGCTTATTTTCTCAGTCTAGCCGCTGAAGCAGTCACCTACCCCATTAGCATTCTAATTAACCGTTCAATCCAGGAATGCATAGTACCCAAAATTTGGAAAAAGGCCTTCATTATACCATTACATAAAGGAGGGAACAATAATAATGTTACCAACTTCCGTCCCATTGCTATCCTGTCTCCTATCTCTAAACTCTTAGAAAAATGCATACAACAACAACTTCTTCCACACCTCTTAACAGTTTCTAACACCCACACAACATGGATTCAGGCCAAATCATAGTACTATGACTGCCCTTCTCTCCTTCCTTGAAACTATTAATAAAGCCCGAGATTCTGGCCTTATTGTTTCCACCCTACTACTAGACCTTTCTAAAGCCTTCGATACTATCTCTCATAGCCTGCTTTTAACTAAACTCTCTAAACTTAACATATCCCCTTCTTCCTTGAATTGGTTCTCCAGCTACTTATCTAACCGATATCAAGCAGTAAAATGGAAAAAGGCCACCTCCTCATTTCTTAATACCCCAACCGGAGTCCCCCAAGGATCCATATTAGGTCCCCTTTTTTTAATATATTTATAAATGATTTCCAGAACTCTATTCCTTTCTCAAATATCATCCATTATGCAGATGATTCAACTATCATCTGCTCTGGCACATCTACCCCTGTACTCCTAAAACTTACTCAAGAAGCTTTTTCAACCACTGAGCAATGGATGAAAAGAAACCACCTTGTATTAAATGCCTCTAAAACCAAACTAATGGTATTTACTCCCTCTAAAACTACCTCATTCAACTTTAACTCCTTCACTATCACTAGCCAAAACAATATACCTCTGGAACTGGTATCAGAGACCAAATTACTTGGGGTCCAAATTGACAACCAGCTTAAATTCCATTCCCACTTACAACTAAACATCAAAAAGACTCATCAAAAACTAGGCATGCTCTACCGACAAAATAACTACCTTACCCCTGCCACTAAAGTAACTCTCTCTACTTCCTTTCTTATCCCCTCCCTTCTCTACGGAACTCCTCTTCTCACTAACCTATAATCCTCTCTTAAATCTCAACTTTCCTCCAGCTACAACAAAATTGCCAAATTTGCTACCAGCCAAAAGTCGTCCTCCCATCACTGCCCTTCTCTCCAAAAACTAAAATGGCTAGAACTACCAAATCAACTCATCTATACACAACTAACTCTTGTACATAAGCTCATTTTTAACCCCACCCTCTGTCCTTCACTCTCTTCTACCTTTAAGATGTACCTTCCTGATCGAGTACTAAGGTCCAATAATCAAAATCTAATAGAAGTGCACAAACCATCCCGTCCACCAGGCAAAAATCTTCTATCTTATGGTTTAGCACATCTCTGGAACTCCCTACCACCTTCCATTCGTACTACTTCTAACCATTACTCTTTTAAAAAATCTCTTCACTCACACCTAATATCCCAATGGGAATGTTCCTGCTCTCTCCCCACATAACAAATCATATCACACTCCTGTTCCATTCTTTCTATGGAAAACAACCCCCTTTTTCACCTCATTCAAGGCCTTAGATTCCTTCTTTCTCTTTCTCACTTCTCTCTTGATCTTAATCTCATCTAAAACTTTCTCCTTCTATTCATCTCTCCATATACTTTTATTCCAGTACTTATATGATAGTTGTAAATATTGCATCAGACTGCTGCTACTTATATGTGATTTGTAAACAATGAATCAGACTGTAACTATGAACTGTATGTTCCTAAGAAGAAATGCCTCTCTGCTGTACAATGCAATGTTCCATTGCCAGTCAGTTTTAACTCCAACCTCATCACTAGTGTGCATTACTTGCAATGTTTGCTGTATTAATTGTAAAGGTCTTGTTCAAAACTGCAACCTTTGTATAAATATAATCTTTAAATTATTGTAACCTAGAGTGCTCTTGGAGCTTTTCTCCCCAGGACTCCATTGAAAACGGGTTCAAATGGCCCAATGGGCTATCCTGGTAAACCAACTGCAAATAATAATAATAATAATAATAATTTGTATCAGTGTGGGACTCAGTGACAGTTCTGACACAAACACAATGTATTTTTTTCCTCTAGATTTGAATGGACATCTCCACATTGTGTTAGTGTAATATGTGAGGCTAAGGTTGAATAATAAATTAAGCTCAAGTTGTTTGGGCATTTTGGATATATTCTGTTTCTTTTAGTTTTTAGTGGTAGATATTTTGGTTTTAAGAAGTGGGTAGGCTGAGCATGAAAGACTTCAGGTCTGATACTGAGATGATCTGTGAGGAGAGAGCGTGTAGGGGAATGTTGCCTGGTGGGGTGTGAAGGAAGATAATGGAGGATTCAGTGGTAAGTGAAGTGAAGTGAGAAAGTAACAAGAAGAGTAACTAGAGTAAGAAAGGTAGAAGCATAGTTATGTGGAAGGATGTACAGGTGAGAAGTATGTAAGTGATGGAAATATACTAGGGCGCTATAGATGGGAGTTATTACAAGAAATGTATTTTTATGAAGAAGTACAGTAGGGAAATAAAGTTATTTAAGTATGACCAGTAATGTGAGGAGTGTGTCGGGGAAGAAGTGAGTTGTACAATGAGTTTGATTCTACCATGTTACACTGGAAAACAGGTGAGAGGCAGATAGATTTTGGTACAGTTTGCAAGTTAGCTAGGGTGTAGTTTTCCATGACAGAGGCAGTAGGATTGTTGTGACTGGTTGAAAGGTATGGAAGGCACTCTGTGATTGGATAGTGGTAAAATGGGAAAATAATAAATGTAGAGTAAGGGAGGGTGGTTGGGAATTGGAGACTAGAGTGAGGGAGTGTTGAGAAGACAGGTGTAGCACGGCTGAGCAAAATAGGACAGTCGTCTACTGAAAGGTAAATGCCCAGAATCAAGCTATGTCATTCTGAGTAAAGCAGCACATCAACTGAAGTTAAGCTAATTATGTGAGGAGAATACATGTACAGCCAAGTTAAGGAAGTTAAGCATGGTGTTTGAGCTGTATGTAGCATAGCCTGATGATATGTGCTTCTCTTGAAGTGCAACCTTTGTTTACATGCCTATTTTAGACAGAGCACCAATATTATTACACTTATCTTACTCCAGATTTCTGTATGTTCCATGTTCTCATTTTCAGTTTTGTTGTTCCATGGATCACAGTTACAGTCCTAGGAATTTCAACATGAACCCCTTCCAGAGAGAGGCAGTGAGGCTATCTGGCTAGAGGAATCAGTCTTTAGAACATCTCTGGGCATTCAGTATTGCCCAATACCACCCACCCTGTTAGTATTACTAATTGTTACTTTATGAGTAGTTCTGATGCTTTTTCATTGTTTCCACATTATCTTTACTCCTGTTTACTAGAGCTTTTCTAAGGCATTGCTCCATTTTTGTCAAAGCCAAGTCTTCTAAAGTGCAGAACTCTCACTCTGACTGCCTGGATGCAGTATATATTTACAGTGAATTCTACTCTTTGATGGTCACTTGTTTACATATATCTGCCCATTTCCAAGTCTGAAGTGTTCTTTTCACTCCATCTGGGAACAGCAAATACAATCCTGCTTGTTCCATGAGTAGCTTTTGGAACTTGTCCTAGGCGTGGTAACGAATCATTAATGATCTTGCTGTTTGGTGTGACTACAGTCAAGATGACCAATCAGTATGTAGCACATTATCAAAATGTGCCATATCAACAATACCTTCCTTTCTCTGACATAATAGTGATGCCTTTTATCATTTGAGGGAGAGGTTTGTATGCAGCCCTTAAACAGATTTTGCTGCAATGTTCTGTGTACAATGTGACCCACGGTGCCTCCACTCCTTCTTATTTACTTTGATTCTTTCTCTAACATGGTTACAATAACATCTTATTTTTTTCTCTTTTTCCTTCCTAAAAGTCTGCATTCTTGGCCATGCTTTTCCCACAGTGCCAAAACCTTGTTCTGCCATCAAAACCAGTAGTTCAGGCAGCTGTACTCCTGCCCCTGTGGGAATTTATTAAGTGTTTTACCTTTCATTGTATCATCCCTATATGTTATCAGTGCCCCCCCCCCCCCCCCCATTTTTCACTGATTTTAACTGATTATGTTACCGTTACCTTATAATGTTAGGATTTTATGCCACTAAATACATTGATGGTTTAAAGTAAGTAACAGGATTTCTCAGATTGTTTTCTTTACTTCCCTGTTTGGTGCTTAAATGTATGCTAATGAATTACTTAAACATACCTTCTAGGAGCCTGGATTCCCTAGCTAAGTTAGAAATAAAATCTTATTTTAAGTTATACTAAAGTGTAGTTTAGATATGTATTTTTTTTGTTGCTGTTGTTGACTCTTTACTGTGGTTGCATTTTAAAATATAAATAAATGTGCCGCATACCTGCAGTATCTGAAATGGTATGCCAAACCAACATTGATTTACAAATGCTTGAATCTTCCTGTGTATTTATGGATGGCAAACAAGAATTACGAAATTAGGTAATGTTATACTGCTCTCTGGTGGCACAATTAAATAACAGTATGAGGATGATAAACATTCTGTTAAGAGCTACAAGCTCTTTCTGCTTTCTGGTTTTACAACATTTAGTGTTACCTGTCTTCCGATCTGAGAGACACATATTTTTTTTCAAAACAAACAAAAATAATTTTCATATAAAAATGCATGAGTCTATACTAATAACATAAGGAAAATTTGAGTCAAAGTCTAGATTAGCTTTGTTCTTCTCTTGAAATAAAGCAGGGGAGTCAGAGATGGGGGTGACTTATATGGAATGTTATTGCTTGTTGCCATGCTTCCTTTTTAAGGTGACCAAAGTAATGTCTAGGACATAATATCATGGACTCTGTGCACGATGCTCAAAGTAGAAGACAGTCTATCCAATACAAACAACCTAGAAAAATCAGCAAGTAGTCAATTCATAGTAGAAGAGAGATACAATGATTTCAAGTCTTGTAAAAAGTCCTAATTGATAGGACGAGCTTTGCTGTATGCAGGACCCACAGTTCACTTCCATCTTATTTTCTTTATATGATGAGTTAAACCGAAACATTTAATATGTTTCGTGCAGTGGCTGGAATCGTGCATTCAGTAGTACTTCATGACGGACCCAAGTGATGCCATGCAGAGCATGCAGCACACTAAAGGATAAAATTTACTGGTAGTCAGGCATAATTATCACAGTCGGAAAGTATCCGCAGACTAGTGTTTAGCCTTATTCTAAGTGGCAAACGAACTTTGATGTATGTGTGTCCAGGGGAAGGTAACAGGAGACTTAACATACTTAGTGGCATTCTTGTCAAAATAAGGATAACATTTTATAGTGCATATTAGGTACTGGTGTGTTTAACTCTCATCACTTATACAGAAGCGTGAGGGATAGTAGAATGCTTGCATGTGAAGTTGAGAAAAACAGGTTACTATGTTACTGTTTTGTACTGTATTTTTCCCCTGCTGTGTGCCAACTGTCAGCTCCCTGTGAATAATTGGCCTGTTTGTTTCACTTGGGCTGAGAACCAATTACAGAAGGCTACCATTCAGGCAGTCAACAGGGTTTTTCTTGAGCACCCCAGTTCCATCCCCTGGTGGCTGACGTGTGAGTTGACATATGTAAGAGCCTGTCTTTGCTTTCCTCTGTGGGTGTACATATTCCTACACATGCCCCATGCACATTTTACCTTTTTCCTTGGTCATGTTGAACAGCATCACAGCACTTCAGTCTCCCCATCTATGAGAGAGAGAAGACACAGGATATCGCAGTAAATGAAATGCTTCATTACAAGTGACTTAGGAGAGAGTAAACTAAAACATAAATGTAAACGTCTGCAGTTTGTGTTGCTGTAGTATATTTGCTGTTGATAATAATGGTTCATACTTTCCACATGTATTACATGTTTTTGGTTCATGCACAGCATTATCGCTGCTCTATATGTCAGCTGGTAACTGCATGCACCGTCTACACAGTGATATGGCTTGCTGTCTCATGCTGTGTACTTCCATGAATTGGCTGGCACAGTAACTGACAAGAGCTGATAACATTTATTAAGAATGAAACATAGCCAAGAAGGTAACAGTAGTACCTTTCACTGCAGGAGCAGGTCAGGTAATAAGAGAAGGTAAATGTTTGCTGTTACGTTTAAGCTGTCCAGATTTTCACAGAATGCCCAGGTTTTTGCTTCAAAATTTTGGTCTGTTCCTCATAAAATGTGTGGTTTTCTGGCAAATCATTGAGATTATCTGAGGAATTAAATCACTAAATAATGACATACATTTGATTTTCAGACTTCAAATCCTTTAGAAAATAACAATTTAACACAAACTCTGTTACTCTAGCTACTTTTTAAGTTTATAAGAACAATATTTTAAATCTGTCCCTATTGTTGGGCCTTTGTCCCCATTATATCAGGCTTTGTCCAGATTTCTTGGGCTAAGAGGTTGAGAGGCGTGATAGGATGGTACTAGGCTGGTTTGCTGTCAGCAGAAAATGCAGGATAAGAACTGCAGTGATGTTACTTAAGCATATCTTTTATTACGTGCATCAGTCAGAAGAGATAACTTCATATAGATTTTTTCCTAGTACTTCTGTATCACAGCAAGAGGTTCTCTCGTTCGATTCCCGGCTTGGGAGTGCCTTCTGTGTGGAGTCTGCATGTTGTCCCCGCGGTTGGGTAGCGTTCGAAAGACATGCATGCGTAAATGGGTGTGCCTTCGTTGAAGGTTGGGCGTCGAGCTGGCACCTCGGCATTTCGTAAAAATCTACTGCCAATCATTAGCGGACTGGAGTTCTGCTGTGGCGACCCCTTACTGGGAAAAGCCAAAAGACAAACAACAACTTCTCTATCAGTTTATTGCAGTTTAGATGTAGAGGAAGGGTAAGCCCAGGGAGAGATTAGAACTGACAACTTTACAAGCATTTTAGTCAGTTAAGAGTGTCATTCATTACATACACTGCTCCATTTCTGAAGTTTGTTGCAGTATTTCACAGTTCACTGTTTACCTGCATTGTTTAGGTACACTACAATTAAAATACCATTTTGATGGGAGAAAGAGTTGACTTTTATCAATGAGGATTTTTTTTAAATAATTTTCAGCTATATATTGCAATGATTTTAAGTCCTGAGTGTCAGGAACACAGGATCTGCCAAAACTTTCTGTACTTGTGCTTAAATGAGATGGTTAGGTTTCAGTAATGCATTCTCAACAGGCTATCTACTTGCAGAGTGCTGAAAATGGAAACAAAATGATCACATGATCTTTGGTAAACGAAACGTCTAGATACCTTATGGATGCTAAAAATAGTCACTGGAAGGAGTTCAAGGCAGTACTTTCTGCACCCAGTAGGAAGGCAAACTACTGTACAGCAAAATAGAAAAAACCCTTAAAAGCTAATATTATCAAAATGTAGGGATTAAATAATATTCAGATGTAGGGTCTTTAGGCTGTCTGCACTATTCACAGTATTACAACTCAGTCTAAAGAGACAGGGTTTTAGATTTTAAAATGTTGCCACCAACAGAGGAAAATACATTGATTTGCGGACATAACGTGAATGTCAGCAGTGAATACTGCAGATAACTGGTTCAGGTTTAACCTGGTGTGGGAATAAAGTATTCTTAGACATCTGAGGACCTGGGTTGTTCCAGTAATGCTTCTCAGCTTACACACACGACTTTAAATGAGACTGGATAGTTTGTCACAGTGAGTTCAGAGTATGAGCTGCTGAAATGTTTCGTTTTGAATTCCTGTGTTTCATTCACTCAGTATCTGCTTGTATACTCTGTAACTCTGAGCAAGTTACTTAACTAAATCGGTGCTTTTAGGTTATCTCTGAAAATACATAGATGTCTTTACGTAGGTTGCTACTGCAGTTATACCGCTCAACCTGCCTTCACTGAAAATTGGTACAAAGGCTCTTGAAGAGTAGAACCATCCAGCTAAATATCTAGACATCTTGTTAGCATAATATTTGAAGCCAAATAACACATAACTCTTCCAGCTTCAAGTGGGAATCTGGTATGCTACTCAAAAACACATTTAAAAAAATGAAGAGTTTCAAAACTGATGGAAAAATATAAGCATATTATCAAAGAAGCAGTGTGAAATCGTTAGAATTCAATGAACTATATTGCAAAATTCTATTACACAATGCAATTTACTTTTGTTTCAGCAAAAGGGTATTGTAAGATGAGTGTTCCCTGTCGTTAAATTATTGTAACCAGATGGTATAATGGTTAAGGTCTTTGTCTCTGATATATAAGGTATAAGGTTCAGTCATGACCTTCAGACCAATGCCTTTATGGAGTTTGCATGTTGTTCTGTTGGGTTCCTCCCAAAAAGATGCTGAATGTTTAAACCTCAAACTCACCCAAGAATGAAGTTGTGGACAACAACACAGACTTTAGATGGTGCCTTTAGGAGAAAATGTTGTATAAACCAACTGCTTTGGTCATCAGCTGTGGTGCATAGTATCCTCAAGATAGGAGTACATGGATCATAGACTGCACTCCATGACAGGGCGAACCACTTAATGGTGTAAAAACTGGCATAAGGTTTTTCAGTCATGTTGCCCTCTTTCTTTAAATTATTGTTGTCAGTCCCTCTGCTACAGGTGGAATCCTATGTCTGACCAGAGATTGATCTTATTCTCTTCCCCCATATTGACTTTATATCTCTGGCCCTCTGGATGACTCTATGCCACAGTATAAAGAAAGACATATGGGCCTGTTGGCTAGCTTAGGTTCATAGGCTCAAAGGTACTTACTAGGCTTTTGATCCATGAGGATCTTTAGAAGCCTAGCCATACATTTGTGTATATACTTTTAGCCCTTGTAATTTAAGTATGAATAACATAAAAACAAGTAGAACATTTTCATGTTTCCCTTATCCATGAGTAAAGGGTGTTAAACCAGGGATGAATTTGTGGTTACCCTTCCATTTGTCCAGATTAAATATGAGTAGTGTAAGAGAAGTACTTTGCTTTATGTGGAGAGGAGGATTATTCCAAAGTAGTGGTATTCCCTGTGATACAATATCTGTCTTTCCAGCATGCTCTAGTTATACTGTAAAAGAGCTTTAGATCTGTTGGACAGGTGTTTATGCCCCCACTGGACTTGTAAATGTGTAGTACATCTGATAGGATAGGGTCTGTTGAGGCTGTGTTTGTGAGGCAGAAATTGCTCCTCAGTGGACTGTATGAACCAAGAAACTGGAGAAGACTTTGAAAAGATCTGGATAGTTTTTCTGTAATTTAAGCCCTTGATTTTCTTAGTAAGAAAGCATTGTGGGTGATCCAGTAGGGGCAAATGTTTGGACAGGTACATACTACGGGGGCATTACACTCACTGATGAGTGCAAAATACAGTAGAATGATCACATCCCTAAATCAGGATGTCATACCCTTACTAATAAACTGTGCAATGAAAAAGCACTTTCTTAAAATATTGGATACCTGGTGATTGAAAGACAGTTAGTTGTCTACACAGGTTCCTAGGCCACTAACTACTAGAGCAATTTTCGGGGTGTGTTGTCAATGTGATAGTGACAAGGGACTTCTCGCTTGATGGCGGATACTATTATACATTTCATGGCATTCGGTTTTAGTTCATGGTTTTGACACCAACTACTAATTTGAGAAAGACCATCTTGGAGAATTTTAGTGTCCTCTGGGGAGTTTATGATGACATCAAGTTTACAGTCATCTGCAGACTCTGTCAGCCATAAGACCCTAACAGTAGCTTTGACCAGTGAGAAGTAAATACCAAATAGGAGTGGCCCAAGGAGTGAACCCTGGAGTACACAGCTAGTGACAGGTATTTTGGAGGAGGTTGAACAGCTACCTGAATACCCTGGGTTCTGTTTGTGAGCCAATCTGTTATTCAATGAGTTATGTAGGGATTAACATTTAGCTAAGATAGTTTACCTACTATAGGGATACTGTTGAATACTTTTGTGATTTTTAGATATACATTATATAATGTTTTGCCCTCATCCATTGCCTCAGTAACCTTCTCAAAGAAGTCAACCAGGTTAAGTAGGTAGGATCTGCCCTTAGCAAATCCAAACTGACTTGGGTAAAGAGTTTGTAGGTTAGCTATATCCTTGTTTATTAATTCCATAATGATCCTTACTGTAAGCTTACAGATGAGGCTGGATAGACTTCCATTCATCTGGCACAAGGCCTGTTTGGAGGCTGACACTGAATACCCTCTGTGTAGGGGGTCTGACAGGTCCTGTTTTAGGCTGGCAAGTCAGCAGCCTGATATGTTATCTGGCCCCATAGAAGTAGTGGTCTTGGCTTTTGATAGTGCCTTGAGGACTTGTTTATAGAGGATTTGAAGGGAGGGTGTAGATGGAAGTTTGAGGTCTGGGAATGTAGGAGATGGGGGTGATGTTAGAGCTAAATTTATCTGCTAGTAGAATGACTATGCCACAGGGTCTGATTATGTGATATCATTTACTATTATCTCTGCACAGTAGTGGGCATTGTTTTTAACATAGCTAAAGAAGGCTTTGTGCTTGTCCTTTGCCTGGGTGGCAATTTTTTTACCTCATATCTGGTTTTAGTTGATTTTATCAGGGTCCTGAGTTCCCTGGTTCCCTGTTAAGTTTAGCAAGCCTTTTTCTTTGCATCGTGACCATTACATTTAATTTTTAGATGCAGTGAGGGGTTGTTCTACTGTATAGCATGTTTATATTTGAGTTCTGCCATACGGATTTATTTTTGAATTTTGTGTTGTATTTACTTCTGGTGGGGGGGGGGACAGATGCATCTATTCTGCTATTCACATGTGTTTAGAATTTGTCAGTAAAGGATGCCACATAAGCAATGGGGTCATGGAGTTGGAAGGGAATGTTGAATGTAGCCAGGTCATCACTCAGCTTCAGTAAATTCTTCCTTGCTGTGAGACATTGCTACAGTCTGTCATGTCAAACCAAGTGCAGAAAAGTCTAGTTAAATACCCCAAGGGGAATCTTTTCTCTTATATTTGTATAGATCCTTATATGCTAGGGGCTGACTCAGTCGTTTCTTGTTTGAAGGTAAGTTTATCATCTGTTGGTGTCTGAATGTACCTATTCAGATGTCTGGAGATGCTGACCAAGCAGAATAAGTATGTTTGTAAAAGACAGAATAACTTTAAAGGCAGAACAACAAACATATTTATTGTTTAGATCTTGACGACAATATCATCTTGTGTGACATTTGTGAAGACTTTATGCCCAAAACTATGAATGAGAGGAGGGATGCCATGCTTGCACATTTAAACCACAAGAAACTAGCAGTGTTTATTTGATGAACGTTTATGGTGTCTGGCCGTGGTCATTCAGATGTCTTGCAATAGAAGTCTTGCTCCAAGCATGAGTCAGGAGACACCCTAGGAACTTCTTAGTCCAAGGAGATTGGTACTTACGATGTTCTTTCAGCCCTCTGGCCTGGCATCTAAAGAGCCACCTAATCTTGAAGAAGTCCCTCCAGATGCCATCATGTCATATGGTTCAGCCACATCCATCCAGAATAGCACATAAAGTGGACCTCTCCAACTGAGGTTACTCTGCACTGCCCATAGACAGACATCTTATTTTTTTGTGCACTTGTATTGAATTATTACTTAACACAAAGGCAAACATACATTTATATAAAAGAAAACAAATCATGTTAACATCTTCACATTTATAAACATTATACATCACATACATGCTTTTACAATTAACCTCAACCCAGCATTGCATAAATTACTCAGTTCCTGCCTTCCCTTAAACCTTATTTCTCTTCCAAAACATTTTCCATGTATTGTTCCCACAATTTCCATTTTTTCTATGTAGTTTGGTCCTACCCTTTTCTAAAGATCCCACTTCTATTTCTTTTATCTCTGTTACAATATTCACTACTTCAAGTAAAGTTGGTATAGACTTCTATTATCTAGTAATTGCTTTTTTGGCAGCCACCAAATTTAAACTTAACAAGGCAATACAATGCCTAGACAGTTCAGATCCTGTATCCTAGTTAAAAAAATAATTTCCTTAGTTAAACCCATTTGCTCACCGAATATTTCTGATAGAGTACTCTGTAGGGAATTTTTAAAGTATGCCAACTCATTCCACTTCCAAACCATATGTTACCAGTTACCTCCTTCTTACCCATCACACCTCCAACAGTTGCCATTTACCTGAGGACAGGTTCTTTGGCGTATACTTGGAATATAAGAATACATACTCAAAAATCCTTAATCTTCTAGGTTTTGTTGCATATTTGGGAGCAAAACATATGTCTGCCCACTGTTTCCTTGTGAATTGCTTATCCAATATCTATTCCTAATTTATCTAACTTCCTTCGATTGATTACTATAGTTATCATGCACTATTTCATATGCCACACTAATTATCCCTTTTTAATAGCATCTTCTGTTCTAGATTCAGCTAAAACTCTGCCAGAGCAGGTCTTTTACTTAGGATTCCCCTCTCCCTTTCTCTGTGCATATACTCTGATATCAGTCCCTGATAGGAAAGGCAATCTCTAGCCTGCAGTTCAAATGTCTTCTTAGCCTCTTCCCATTCTATTACCTTTCCCTCTGTAGTTATTTGTTCCCAATATGTTAATTTGCCAGTTTCTCCAGTACATTCTAGCCCAATCTTGCCTATTCTCTGTACTCATAATTGTAGTCATCCCTATAGACAGAATCTCCTTTCTCCATTCTAGAGTTGGCTTAGTTGTTACAATACTTTCTGATTCTGTATGGTTGTTGTTATTCTCCTTAAGGATCTGTAGCCAAAATCCCACTCTTTTCTTATTTCTTTCATTTCCCCCTGCTTCATCATAAGCATTCCTTTCTACCTTGAATCCATGCCTTCTGCTCTTGTTATGTATAGGAGTCTTAACTCTGTAGCTCTAAAACATCCCTTCAAATCAGGTAATCCTAAAGCACCTTGTTCTACTGGAAGGATAATCTTAACACACGTGACCCCATGCCCTCTTCTCCCAGATAAAATCTTTCAACTCTTTATCAATTACTTTCCACAACTTCTCTGTTTGATAAAAAATATACCTGACCTGTATATAAAACTAAAGGGACTAAACATTTTCACTGCTTGTATCTTGCTAGCCATATCCCAAAACAAGAGCTTCCATTTTCTCAGCTTTTGTATAATTTTTTGTTTAGTCTCTTCCCACATATCCTTAGCTGGCATAACAGAGTCCTTTTTAACCCATACTCCTAAATAGTTTATATTATTGTGTCCCAATAAATATGGGTATTGCTGAACCAATTCATGTGTGGGTACATAGTTTACAGCCATCACCATTGTTTTTTATGCATTATTTTTATATGTTGAAAAAAAACTCTCTCAGAATCTTCTACAGCAATGAGATGTCCTTTTCTGGTTTTATCAGATAGAAAATAATATTGTCTGCAAACAAAGCCAACTTATATTGATTACCATACCAAGTACATCCTTGAATTTCTGAGTCCCTTATTTTCTTTGCCAATGGCGCTAAATATAATGCTAATGACAAAGGGGAAAGAAGACACCCCTACCTGGCTACTCTATTCAGACATAACGTATCAGAGAGGAACCCTCCCACTTTAATTTCTGCCTCTGATCACTTATATATCCTCAAAATTGACCTTATTACTGTATCAAGGAATGCACATTCTTCCATTGCCTTCCTCATAAAATCCCAGCTTAATCTGTTGAATGCTTTCTCTGCATTAAGACTGACCAACGGCAGTGGTATTTTCTTACATTTTGCTTCCCTCTGGGTCATCATTGTTTTATTAATGCTACCAAATGTTTGCCTCCCCTCCACAAAACCACAGTGATTTATAGCTATTAATTTTGGGAACAACTTTGCCATTCTTTTAGCTATTATGGAAATAAACACTTTATAATGGTTTAAAATTGAAATAGGCTTATACAAAGCTGGGTCTGATGGCTCTGCAGTGTCTTTAGGTATTACAGCCACTACAGCTTTTATCTAGGATGTTGGTGCTTCCCCTCCTTTTAAAATATTGTTAAACATAACCTTTCAGATCTTTATCAATTTCTTCCCTCCTAGCTTTCAAACATCCGGAGGAATACCATCTGTTCCTGGAAACTTTCCTGCAGATTGATTATACACCATCATTTATCTCTTCTCCTCCTTAACTGTTAATTGTTGAGCCTCATCTACCACTAACCATGGCATACTTAAGTCTTCCATACATTTTTCGTTTGTACTGCTTATTGATTTCCACATTCCTCGGCTTTATACAAATGTTATAAAATTTCCAAAATATATCTAATACCTTTACAAGATCTCTGGTTGTTTTTCTTGTTATAGGTTCCCTAAGTTTGGCAACAACCCTTTCTACTTTCTATTGCCTAAGTCATTGTGCTAAGAGATTTTGTACTTTGGAGGTATTATAAAAAAAAACAAACAAACAAAAAAAAAAAACAGTTGCTTAAAAGCAATCTTTCAAAATGTGTGTGTATTATCCAGATACTCCCGTATTTTCTCTTTAGCACTCTGCAGTTGTGCCTGTTCCTGTTCTGTGAGATTCCCCTTATTCTGCAATACCTTAACCTTTATCAGATCTTCTAAGTAATGTCTGTTACTTCTTAACCATGAATATCTTTTCTTTTATTTCTACCCTATTTTTAAACTCAACTTTCATTTTCCCTCTTACTAGCTATAACATCTGAAGAAATTTCTATTTTCCCTAATAGTTCTCAAATAATTTCCATTATCCATTCCTTACATTCCTTTCTTTTTAACATATAGGAGGGGAAGTGCCTGTGTCTCATTTTTACTTCATTACCATGCATTTTTATGTTAGTTGTTATTGGTGCATGATCTGAAATAGATACTGGATGTGTATCAAAGCTTTCAATGAAATGCACATGTTCCTGTGAAAAATAATTTTAATGTAGCTCAATTATTGTACCTTGGAAAATAATATGTAAATTATCTCTGAGTTCCTACTATTGAATTCATACCTTCCATACCAAACATTTTCAGAAATTTCTTCAGAAATATACTCTCTTTTGTTATATTTTCCCTTCTAGGTCTCCAAGATGCATCCTCACTTTTTTGCAAATCAAGTTCTAGTTCCCACCTACAAGTAATATTCCCTGCTGAAAGCTAATTATTTTAACCAATATTTTCTTAAGCTCCATAATAGCAGTTTTAGGTGGAATAAAAAATATATGCCAACATAATCCTCCTCCCTTGCCAGTAGCCCCTTAGTATCCCAAATCTACCATTACTATCTTTTTCCCACTTCTATCACTATTGGAGCCCCTCTAGCAATTAGTATAAGTACTCCCTTTTTCTTTTGTCCCTGATATTCTGCTGAATATCCATCCTGAAATCCTTTCTTTATCAAATTCACATGCTCACTTCTTTCCAAATATATATATCCTGTAGCATTGCTATTTGCACTCTGCATTTCTTAATATAATTCACTATTCTTACCACTTTCTCTATACCTGTGAGGCCATTCATATTCCAAAACGATATGGTTAGTGTAGCCATTATGAAAATAAGTTATCTCCACCTGCTGTGTATGACAGCTTTTTAAATGTCTATTTGCAGTTTTTGTGTTACATCATGCACCCACTAATGTTTGGCAGGCTGATCTTTTATACAGTTGTTTCTTGTCATCTCCATCTAAACCTAATTCACAGCTTACAAGACTTTTGTTTTAATAAAAGTCCTTGAAACAAAAAACAAAACAAAACAAAACAAAAAAAAGCAAAAACAAAAACACACCCCAGAACACATCCATAACCTATTAATGTAAAACAAACAACAATAACTGAAAATACAGTGCTACTATAACATGCAGTTTGTATCATGAAATGTCTCATGCAAATACTGTTAAGAACAGAAATTGTTTAGACAGACATCTTGTTAAGCAGAGAGTTGATGACTTGCTCCTAATGATAGTGGACAGTGATAAATGCACTGCCAAGCACTTAAGAGCAGAATCCTCCATTAAATGCCCTAGGATGAACTGTAGGAAGCCTCAGATGGATGCTTCACTGTTGTTTCTAATAGCAGTTCTGGTAGGAAAGTCTTAAGCACATTTTGGAGCTTGATCTGACTAAAGAAGACTGTAAAGCTGCACAGGGTCAGTTTATTAGATTTTCATTCAAATGGGGGGACATTGTATAACGTGTGCCTATGATGCTGCAGAAACAGCCTCCAGAGCTGCTACTGCTAATGTATACTACTAAGAGGTTATGCTTGGCTCTACACACAACTTTCTATTGAGAATATAAAAGCCAAAATTCTCAATAGCTTCATGGACTGGGAATTGCTTTTTGGTCTGGAGGGATATGAAGTATGTAAAAGTATAGAGAGAAAGGAAAAAGTTATGAATATGGTTCACTACATGTTCTGCTCTCATCTAAAAATGTAGCAGGAATTACTCTTATAAACAAGACCTTTCTACAAGAAAAAAAGATGGCAGGGTGATAAATGGAGACAAGGAGGACAATAATCTTTTAACCCTCTATGGACCAGCTGTGACTTCCTAGCTCTAACTCTCCTCCCAGCCACTCCCCACTCAAGCCCTGTCTCCCCCCAAATGTGTGAGGGAGACTCTCTGCTTGTTTGGAAGAGTGGAGAAAATTTTCATCAGACAAATTTTTTATTAGGCATCCTTTCAAATGGGTACTGGTTAGAATTCAGGACAAAACTTCTGAGCAAGGGGATATCAAATGGACTTAGAGAACAAGAATACTTTATCATAGCCATCCTGCAACTCATGTTGCAATATGGAACCACAGAGGTTGTTCCAAGGGAGGCAAAAAGGAAAATATTTTACTCCTTTTACTCAAGGCTCTTTTTGGCCCCAAGTAAAGAAAGTCCATGGAGTCCCTTTTTCAAATTGCACAAACTAAACAAGTCTCTTTCTGAAAAGAAATTCAAGATGTTAACCCTCTAATCTCCTTTTCTTTCTACATCCAAAGCATTCATAAGTACAGTTAATCTAAAGGATACATACCTACACATTCCCATTTACAAGAAGGATAGGAAATAATAATCTTGGCAGGGAGTTGACACTACCAGTTTAACTCTTTGTCCTTTGGCTTAATCACTGCTACAAGATTTTTTTGCTACATATTTGGGACCCATACTCGCCCATTGTAGGACAACTCATATCTGGACAATGGTCTTCTGCAAGCACCCTAGAGAGATTCCCCTCTTTTTTGATCAGCAATGTCTGTAAAACTTGAGATTCACCATAAATCTGCAGAAGCTGAAAATGAAGCCTTCACAGAGAACTGTATTCCTCAGGACTCTTTTTGACATCCTGCCTCAGGGCAAAGTATTGTCATTTATAGACTTTGTTCACTCAGATTCATGGGTTCATAGATTAGTACTAGGCTAACTGCCCTTGTAGGCCATTTTAAGTCTAGCCAATTATCTCATGTGAGAATCAAACCCTGCATCTTGTGTTTGTAAAGTAAACACCTTAACTATCATGCCAACCTCCCCCTCATATTTATGCTGTATGGAGAGACACATGCACACCAAGTGGCCTGGAGTGAGATTAAAAT